>NW_007248679.1:77571-78081 GCF_000164805.1 Carlito syrichta
TGGCCGCTCCCAGCCACCGCAGCCTCAACCTGCTGGGCTCCGGCGATCCTTCCGCCTCAGGCTTCCAAGTGGCCGGAATTACAGGCATGCGCTACCACACCCGGCTGATTTTTTGTTTTATTGTAGAGATGAGGTCTCGCTGCCCAGGTGGGTCTCGAACCCGCAGGCTCAGGCAATCCACTCACCTCAGCCTCCCAAAGGTGCGAGATTACAGGCTGAGCCACCGAGCCCGGCTCTTTTTTTTTTTTTTTTTGAGTTGGAGTCTCACTCTGTCGCCCAGACTGGAGTGCAGTGGCTGCTCCTGGCCACCGCAGCCTCGACCTGTTGGGCTCCGGCGATCCTTTTGCCTCATCCTTCCAAGTAGATGGAACTACAGACGCACGCTACCACACCCGACTAATTTTTGATTTATTGTAGAGATGAGGTCTCACCAAGTTGCCCAGGCGGGTCTCGAACCCGCGGGCTCAGGCAATCCACTCACCTCAGCCCCCCAAATGCGCGGGATTACAG
>NW_007248679.1:78101-84046 GCF_000164805.1 Carlito syrichta
AGCCAAGCCAGTCTCTAGACAGCAGCTGTCAAGTACCCAGGACAAACCTTTTGGGAGCTCGTACTTGCCGAGGAAAGGTGAGCAATCTTTTCTAAATCTCTCTCTAAATATCTGTCTTTCCTTTGTATTTCCTGTAGTTTCTGATCAGAATTCCCCTGGAGGAACTCTAACCTTGCTTAACTGTCAGTCACCCCTGGAATGTGGAAGAACGGGGGTGGGGGGAGCGAGGAGATCCGCCCATGTGGGAGTTCCCTCAACCCCTGACTCCTATTTAGGAGGGTCCCCGTTCCACCATCACGTCATCAGAGAGGCCTTCCCACAGCTCTGTATCATAAGACCCTGTCCCGACCTCCCCATCCTCTTATTCTGCTTTCATTTTTCCCTGAACACTTATTTTTTTAGGCTCTGCAACAGAAGAACAGATTGTCCCGCAGCCATCTTGGAGCACTTTTGAGGCCAGTTGGGGATGTGAGAAAGCAGAGGAATGTCTTCAAAGCGCCACAAGAGAGCACAGTGATCACAGCAGCAGCACAGGTGGTTCTACTACCAGCCCCTACCAGTCACTGAGTAAATAACTACATAGGAAATGAGAATGCAGATCAGAGGTGTCCAGACTGCGGGGGGGGGGGCCCTGGAGTCCCACAGGAGGGCCTCAGGGCTGCCCCAAGTCCCTTCGGGCTGGGACTCCTGCTTCAGACAGAAGAGCTGTGCTATCATCTGTTTTGTATATTGGAACTCCACATACAATTTCATTTGGTAAAAAGGTCATGCTGCTTAAAAAAAGGTTTAGAAACCATGATGGG
Organism: Carlito syrichta; assembly: GCF_000164805.1. Lineage (NCBI taxonomy): Eukaryota > Metazoa > Chordata > Mammalia > Primates > Tarsiidae > Carlito > Carlito syrichta. Next base: position 78,905 of record NW_007248679.1, read on the forward strand.
GCCAGGTGCAGTGGCTCACACCTGTAATCCCAACACTTTGGGAGACTGAGGTGGGAGGATTACTTGAGGTCAGGAGTTTAAGACCAACCTGGGCAACATAGAGAGACCTTGTTTCTACAAAAAAATTAAAAAATTAGCTGGGTGTGGTGGTGTGCCAGCCTGTAGCCCCAGCTACTTGGGAGGCTGAGGTAGGAGGATCACCTGAGCCCAGGAGGTCAACGCTGCCTTGAGCCATGATGGTGCTACTGCACTCCATCTGGGGTGACAGAGTGAGACCCCAACTCAAAAAAGAAAAGAAAACCCTGGTAGAGATGGTGTCAAGGACGTAAACTCTGAAGAGTTTATAAGAATCTATGAAAAAAAACAAAACACAGAGAATCTTCACTTAGTAAGACACATTACAGTAGAAGTTCCCACAAGGAGAAGGAGACAAGAAGGAGACTGCAGGCCTCTTGCCTACAGCAGCCTAGCTCTGTATGGCAGGCAGAGTCCCACTCCCACCCTTAGCAGGCCCCTGCTCTCTCACCATGGTGTCTTGGGCCAGCTTCCATGACGCCCACTGGAGCTGCTCCTTCGTGGGCTTGAGCCGGCTGCTTGTGGCTCCTCAGTGATTTCCGAAGATAGCTAGCCTCTCCATAATCATGTCCTTTCTTCATCCAGAAGAGCAGACCTAAAAACAGTTAATGTATAAATAAAGTTGAAGAAGAGAATTGAGTTGGGACTTGAGAATGAAGTAACAGAGAAGAAATGATGTAGAAAATGGCCAGGTGTGGCTCACGCCTGTAATCCTGGCACTTTGGGAGACCGAGGTGGGAGGATTGCTTGAGCCCAGGCAACATCACGAGAACCTCTCTCTCTCTCTCTGGGCAACATCACGAGAACCTCTCTCTCTCTCTCTCTCTCTCTCTATATATATATATATATATATATATATGTATATATATATGTATATATAAAGTTAGCTGGGCGTGGTGGCGCACTTGTAGTCCCTGCTGCTTGGGAGGCTGAGGTGGAAAGATTGCCTGAGCCCAGGAGATGGAGGCTGTGGTAAACCAGGATTGTGCTACTGTACTCCGGCCTGGGTAACAGAGACTCTGCCTTACCAAACACAGGAAGGGAGGGAGAGAGGGAGGGAGGGAGGGAGGGAAGGAAAGAAGGAAGGAAGGAAGGAAAGAAAGGGTGAGGAAAGGAAAAGAAAAGAAAAAAAAGGGGCCGGGCTCGGTGGCTCAGCCTGTAATCCCAGCGCTTTGGGAGGCGGAGGTGAGTAGATTGCCTGAGCCTGTAGGTTCGAGACCTGTCCCGGCAACTTGGCGAAACCTCATCTCTACAGTAAATCAAAAATTAGCTGGGCGAGGTAGCATGCGCCTGTAGTTCCAGCTACTTGGAAAGCTGAGGCAGAAGGATTGCCTGAGCCCAGCAGGTGGAGGCTTCAGTGGCCGTGGGCATGCCACTGCACTCAACCTGGGCGACAGAGTGAGACTCCAACTCAATACAAAACAAAAAAACTCATAAGACTACACAAGAAGTACTGTCCATCATCTTTCTTTTTTTTCTTCTTCTTCTTTTTTTTGAGTCAGAGTCTCACTCTGTTGCCCAGGTTGAGTGCAGTGGCACATTCATGGCCAGCTGGCGATCCTTCCACCTCAGCCTTCCAAGTAGCTGGAACTACAGGCACATGCTACCATGCCCAGCTAATTTTTGATTTGTTGTAGAAATGAGGTTTCATCAAGTTGTCCTGGCTGGTCTCGAACCCGTGGGCTCAGGCAATCCACTCACCTCAGCCTCCCAAAGGCGTGGGATTACAGGCTGAGCCACCGAGCCCGGCCGTCATCTTTCTTGAACATAAACCATGCTTGCTATGGTGTGGTGGCTCCTGCCTGTTAATCCCATCACTTTGGGAGGCAGAGGCGAGAGGATTGCCTGAGCCCAGGAGTTTGAGACCAACCTGGACAACCTGGCGAGACCTTGTCTCTACAATAAATCGAAAAATTCGCTGGGAGTGGTGGCACGCACTTTGTGGTTACAGCTACTTGGAAAGCTGAGGTGGAAGACTCACCTAAGCCCAGTAGGTCGAGACTGTAGTGGCCATGACTGTGCCACTGCACTTCAGCCTGGGCAACAGAGTAAGAAGCCGACTAAAAAACAAACAAACAAAACCCATAAACCATGCTTCCAAAGAATAACTTTCCCTAAAAGAACCAAAGAACTAAGACTCATGAATCTATATATGTGCATAATTCCCAGATGATTCTGAAAACCATACCCACAAGAAATATTACAGTCAGAGACCAGCCAGCATTGCACAGGAACTCCCAGAGCATAGAAATAAGGGAAGCCTGAGGAAAGCAATGACTCTAGGGCAGATTCAAAGAGCAATTCGTTTTATCTAGACAGCTACAAAGAGCTAAAAGAGAATTTTGGCTGGGTATGGAGGTTCACACCTGTAATCCTGGCACTTTGGGAGGCTGAAGCGAGAGGACTACTTGAGCCCAGGAGCTTGAGACCAGCGTAGACAACATAGTGAGACTTTATCTCTATCAGAATTCAAAAAATTAGCCTGATGTGGTGGCACGTGCCTGTAGTCCCAGCTACTTGGGAGGCTGAGGCAGAAGGATCATCTGAGCCCAGGAGGTTGAGGCTATGGCGAGCTGTGATAGTGCTACTGCACTCCAGCCTGGGCAGCAGAGTGAGACACCAACTCGGGAGAGGGAGGGAAGAGTTTCATGAGAGAAGTAGTGACTTTCACTGCAAAAACATTTTGACATCAACCCCTCAAAAGAAAAATACATCTTAATGTATTTCCATTTTTTCATAGTCACTCTACTTCTTAACCATAACATGCATCTTATTTAGTTATATTTTTATTGTATTTTATTGGTCTTTGTTGTTGTTGTTTTATAGAGACAGGTCTCACTATGTTGCCCAGACTGATCTAGAACTCCTGGCCACAAGCAATCCTCCTGCCTCAGTCTCCCAAAGTGCTGGGGTTACAAGCATAAGCCACCACGCCTGGTCAGTCTCTTTTATTTTAACACATTCAGGTTGTTTCTAATTTTCACTATTACAAATAATGTAATATAATTTTATTCTCATGAATATAATTTTTCTCCTTTGATTTATTTGCTTCAAGCATATTCCAAGGCCTCTGCTTTTTGGGACCAAGATAGAGTGGCAAATTCTGTCTTGCAATGTATTATCAAATAAATTGTCAAAAAAAAAAGACTTTATCAATTCACAACACCACTACCAACACAGCGACTTGTGAGGGCAGCGATTCCTTCAAGTATGCTTGGCTTGTTAGCAGAAAAGAGGTGGGAAAGATACTTTTCTTAGTACCGTATTAGTGTATCACCAATAACTAACCAATTTTTAAAAACTGAGCCATGGGTTGTGATAGCATTTGCACAAGGTCAGCAAATGATAACAAATGTAAACACCAGCTGGGCTTGGTGGTTCAACCTGTAATCCAAGCATTTTGGAAGGCCGAGGCTAGTGGACTGCCGGAGCCCGTGGGTTTGAGACCAGCCTGGGCAACTTGGCAAGACCTCATCTCTACAATAAAATAAAAAATTAGCCAGGCGTGGTAGTGCGCACCTATAGTTCCAGCTACTTGGAAGGCTGAGGCAGAAGGATCACCAGAGCCCAGCAGGTCAACACTGGGGTGGCCGTGAGCGTTGCACTGCACTTCAGCCTGGGCGACAGAGTGAGACTACTACTCAAAAAAAAAAAAAAAAAACAAATTATAAAACCTTCCATGTGCCCCATTTTTCTTCATTATGCAGCTTGCTATTCAATTTTATTTTCTCACTTCAACAAGTGCTGTTCTAGGCACTGAGGATACAGCAGTCACCAGGATGATGCCTGTGACTCATGCAGCTTGTTACCAAATAAATCACACAACTTTACAAATGATGCTCTATAAGACAAACTGTAAGAAGAGACATACACAGAACTTATTATGTGCCAAGCACTGTTGTAAGCACCTTAAGAGATATAAACGCATTTAAATCCTCAGAAAAGCCCTGGGTTATGTTTATCCCTATGTTGTAGATGAGGAACCCGTCTCAGCAAAGCCAGATACCCTGGGAGAGGACAAAGGGCCAGGGCCGGGTCTTCTTTTTTTCCTTAGAGACATGGTCTGTTCTGTCACCCAGGCTAGAGTGCAGGGGCCCAATTACAGCTAATTGCAGCCTCCAACTCTTGGGCTCAAGGAATCCTCCCACCTCAGCCTCCTGAATCGCTGGGACTACAGGTTCGAGCCACCACGCCCAACTATTCTTGTTTGTTTTCATGCCCAGTTCAGGTTTTTTGTTTGTTTTGGGTGTGGGGAGTCTCGTTATGTTGCCCAGACTAGTCTCAAACACCTGGCCTCAAGGGATCCTCCCCCATCAGCCTCCCAGAGCTCTGAGATTACAGGTGAGTCACTGAGCTCTGACCAGGGCTGGGGTCTGAGTCCAGGCAGTTCAACTTATCAACTGTGCTGTGTGGTCAAGAAGCCGCGAGGAGGAGGGGCCCCTGGAGCGACCCCTGAGCAGAGACCCACCACTCCTAGATGCATCTGGGCTCCAGAACAAAGTCTGGCGGACAAGACCCGAGAGAGATCAGGAGTTTGAAGCTGTCAGGGACTCCACGGGACATATGAGGGCTAAAGCAGCCTTCTGGAAGTCGCAGGAGAGAGAGTCGCCACCTGAACGCGCTGTCATTCAGCACCTGATGCGGAGTCTGCGCTCCGGGCTCTGAACCTGAGATGGGTCCAAGCCCCAGTGCCACCGACGGCCTGAATGAACAGGCTCCCTGGAGGGCGGCTTCGCCCGGTTCCAGGCCTCTCTCGTACGCCCCTGCAGTGGTGGGTTGGCTCGAGGACAGGGGTCTGACGGCCCCCGGGCCTCCCGCCCCCACCCGTTGAGCCTCTCCCGGGTTGGGGGCAGCCTGGCCGAGACCGCGGGGCGCGCGGGGTTGGGGAGGGACCCGGGAAGGACCAGGGAAGGGGAGGCGGGGAAGTGTGGTTGGAGGTAGGGGCAGGAGGGGGGGCGCGGGAAGGCGCGGGCGCGCGGAGGGAGGGAGGTTCGCGTGACGTCGTGGTCCGCGGCCTCCTCCCTCCTCCAGTCTGCCCCCAGCCTCCCGCCGCCGGAGACGCCCACA
>NW_007248679.1:84358-94310 GCF_000164805.1 Carlito syrichta
GGGAGAGAGAGGGAGAGGGAGGATCAGCCCGGACCTGGGGTGGGAGGGGAATCCAGCTGCTCTGCTGGGTGTCCCCCGTAAACTAGCCTTGTTATTTCTCAAAAAACTCTTACATTATTTCTCTTATTCTTCTGACAGCTCAGTAAGATTATCCCCATTTTATAGATAATAAACCCAACGTCCCGAGACTTGCCCAAGGTCACGGAGGGGAGCCCGCTGTGCTCTCTCTGCCGAGCACAGTTTCCTCGGGTACCATCTGGGCTACTGAAGGCGGCCTTAACGATTTAAGGAACCTGTTTGACAACCCAAAATTCCTGTTTTCACAGAAGGACAAATAGCCCTTAAAAAAAAATCACCTGCTCAGAGAGAAATTTTGTTACCATACATAAGCATGTATTTCCCCAGATAATCTTTTTTTTAAGGGATTGTCTCGTTCTGTCATCAGGGCTGGAGTGAAGTGGTGTGATCACAGCTCACTGCAGCCTCCAATGCCTGGGCTCAAAAGATCCTCCTGCCTCAGCTTCCCAAGATGCTGGGACTACAAACACACACCACCACATTCAAGTGTCTGTGTTGCCCAGGCTGGACTCAAATTCCTGGCCTCAAGTGATCCTGTTGCCTGACCTCCCAAAGTACTGGGATTACAGGTGTGAATCACCATGCCAAACTGAAAAAATGTTTGGGCCTAAATGCCCTACAGCCCCGCTTGCTGGCTTCCTCCTCCACCCCTTTTTGCTAGCAACTCCTGGAAAATGTACTTGTAGGGGAAGTGGGGAAACTGGACAGGGATAGGACAGAGGTGATTGAAAACCACTTGCTGATTAGTAAACAACAACAACAACAAAAAGGTTTCATTATGAACACCCCACCCACCCACCCCCGAAAAGGGTATGTGAGCACCAGAGTGTGGGTAAAGAGAGAAACCATTGGTTTACTCAGTCCATGACCCAGGGATCAGGGAGAAACTTGCATCCTATTTAATGCATAGTGACACTGCATTTGAAGAAATTCTTGCTTCAGACAAAAGGCTGCCACAGGATGACATTTTTGCTGAAGCAACTGCCAACAGGAATGGCAAGTCAGTCCAGAAACTCAGAAGGGACTGTGTTGTCAGCGATCACAGGCAAGTTAATGACTCATGGTAATGGAGACTCTGAACCAAGGACCATGGCAGTATAGTCACAGAAGGCAGTTTTCAGGAGAAGATGGATGACAGTCCAAAAGCTTCAAGAAGGAGAAATTGCAAAAATCCATGAGATGTGACAAGAGGTTAGGGATGAATGTATAGATCTGATCTACCAAATAGCCAGATATCAGAGGCCAAATTTAAAACAAAACAAAACAAAAAAACCTTGTCGAGTACAGTGGTTCACGCCTGTAATCCCAGCACTTTGGGAGACTGAGGCAGGAGAATCACTTAAGCCCAAGAATTTGAGACCAGTCTAGGCAACGTAGTGAGACCTCATCTCTACAAAAAGTCAAAAAATTAGTTGGGCGTGGTGATGTACATCTGTAGTCCCTGCTACTCAGAAGAAAGATCACCTGAGCCCAGGAGGTTGAGGCTGCGGTGAGCCATGATAGTGCCACTGCCTGGATGACAGACTGAGACCCCATCTCAAAAAAATATATACAATAATAAAATCTAAAAAAAACCCAAAAGCAAAAAAAAGAAGCAAATATAAAAGATTGATTAGAAAAGTTTCACATCAGGTAGATAGAGCAAGAACAGATTTTTGTTTACTTGTTTTTATTTTCTTTAATATTTGGGCAGTAGAGCGGAAAGATGAACAGAAATAAGATCCCAGTAGACTGAGCACCTCCTGTATACCAGTTGCTTGGTAAACCCTGGGCGTTCAAATGTAAGATACAGATTCTTGTCCTTTAGGGGGCTAATAGACTAGGTCAAGGGAAGGGTGCATAAAAGGACACTTCAAAACACTGTGCACAAAACAATGCACAAGGGAGGGAGGTGTAGGGGAGAAGTATGGAGAGACGGATTAGAGTTGATGGGGAAAGCTGAGTACTGATGCCTTCAAGACGGAGGGACCAGTGTGGGATGTTTATTTCTGCTGGATTGGAGGATGGTAAAGGGCTGTGAACTAAGGTTGTTTTTTGTCTTGTTTTTTTGCCCACCAGCTACCTCTGAAGATGAACCGAGGTTTTCATCAGTGGCTAGACTAAGTGATATGATCACAGCTGAAATTTATTTGTTGATTTTTAATTTTTTTGACTTTTGTAGAGACGAGGTCTTGTTATGTTGTCTAGCCTAGTCTCAAACTCCTGGGCTCAAGCAGCCCTCCCGCCTCAGCCTCCCAAAGTGCTGGAATTACAGCACTTTGGTGGCATGAGCCACTGTGCCCAGCAACAGCTGCAATTTAGATGGAGCTTTGGAGAGTGAGACTCCAACTCAAAATAATAATAATAAATAGTTTATTCAAGCAAAATCTGGGAGTAGCCACTCCAGTACATACAGACTCCAGAGAAATGGGGTCCGTGCTCCAAAGTTAAAAGTTAAGTTTACCTAGAAGTCTTAAACTACCAGCACTAAATTAATGAGTTCCAACTTATGTCTGAGCCTGACCCCTTTTTTGAGCCTCTTCCACAAAGAGCTGACTACTCTTAAACATCACTGCTTGTTTGTTTCACAGACACCTTATGCTGATCAAAAGTTATTCTTCACTTTCCCTACAGGTGCCTCTTTTTTCTTTTGTATCCACTCTCCTGAACTAGCACCACCATCCATGCATTCTCTCCAATAAGATATCTGGGATCGTCCAAGATATGTCTGTTTCACTCACACAGCAGCAGAGTCTGTGTCTCATTGACCTTTGTACTTTTTGTCTTTTCTTCCTTGTATGATGGCTAGCACATTGGTTCTACTAAATTCATGCCCCATAAACACACACATTTTTTTTAAAAAGAGGATGCCAGGCTTGGTGGTTTATGCCTGTGATCCCAGCACTTTGAGGGGCCAAGGTAGGAGGACTGCTTGAGCCCAGGAGTTCCAGACCAGCCTAGGCAACATAGGAAGGCCTCATCTCTACCAAAAAAAAAAAAATCAAACAATTAGCTGAACATGGTGGTATGTGCCTCTAATTCCAGCTACTTGGGAAGCTGAGGTAGAAGGATCACCTGAGCCCTGATCATGCCACTACACTCTAGTCTGAGCAACAGTGTGAGACTATGACAAAAAAAGAAAAGAAAAAAGGAGAAGAGGAGGAATAAATTGATGAGTATGTTTCCCATTGGTGATGGGAGCCCAGGGTAAGATTGGAAGGAAATGAAGGATGAAGCCAAAATGTTAAATCTGACATGTACATACAAGGAAGAAAAGACAAAAAGTACAAAGAGCAATGAGACACAGACTCTGCTGACACGTGAATGAAATAGACATATCTTGGAAGATTCTAGATTTCTTTTTTTTTTTGGATGAGAAAATAAAGTTTATTTGGAAAGTAAATTAGAGAAAGTGAGAGAAAGAAAGAGGAGATTCGCCTCCCCAAGGCAAGGAAGAGGCCAAAGACAGGAAGCATGGCGACAACCATAGCTCAAAGAGCATGTGGCCACACCCAAGTCTAGTAAGGCAATGGCTGATCCTTGATTTCTTATTGGAGAGAATGCTTGGATGGTGGTGCTAGTCCAGGAGAGAGGATACAGAAGAAAAAAGAGGCACCTGTAGGGAAAGTGAAGAATAACTCTTGATCAGTGTAAGGTGTCTGTTAAACAAGCAAAATTCAGACAGATTTAAAGGCATAGTTACCAGAGAGGACAGACACTTCATGAGGTGGAGCACAGTGAGCCAGAGAGTTGTTGCAGGCAGATACTTTCCAATAAATAGCGTAATGGCTTCATGACAATCTGAATGTGAAGAGGTGAAGAGAATACATTTCATACAATACTGAAAATTCATTGTGGTTTGATGAGAGGGAAATATAGGTTGGAGTTCTAGGGTCTGCTGCAATGCCGGGTGATCAGAATACTGTTCCATATGAAGTCTGGGCCTCACTTCTCTTTCAAGGTAAAAGTTCCATGTGTTCATCTGTGAGTTGATTCTGATTTGGCACCTGTATTTGTTTCCTCCTGGCACCTGTATTTGTTTCCTCCCTAGGAAATAATGAATTATCACAAACTTGGTGGTTTAAAACAACAGGAATGTATCATCACAGAGTTCTGGAGGCCAGAATTCTGAAATCAACATGTTACCAAGGCCGTGCTCTCGCTGAAGGCTCAAGGGAGAATCTTTCCTTGTCTGTAATTTCTAATGGTTGCTGGCAATCCTTGACACTCCTTGACTTGCAGCTGCTTCATTCCAGTCTCTGTCTTCGTTGTTGCAAGGCCTAATCTTCCCTGTGTGTTTGCGTGATTCTGTGTCTCATCTCTCTCTTTCTCTCTTTTTTTTTCTGAGTTGGAGTCTCACTCTGTCACCTAGGCTGAAGTGCAGTGGCATACTCATGGCCACTGCAGCCTCGACCTGCTGGATTCAGGTGATCCTTCCGCCTCAGCCTTCCAAGAAGCTAGAACTACAGGTGCATGCCACCACACCCGGCTAATTTTTTACATTATTGTATAGATGAAGTCTCACCAAGTTGCCTAGGCTAGTTTCAAACCCCTGGGCTCAGGTAATCCTCTCACCTACGCCTCTCAAAGTGCTGGGATTACAGGTGTCAGCCCCCATGCCTGGCCTTCATCTCCTTTTAAAAAGACACCAGTCATTAGATTTAAGATCCACCTTAATTCAGCATCACCTCCTTTTAATGAATTACATTTGCAAAAAAAAGTACTTTTCTAAATAAACTTACATTCTTAGATTCTAGGTCAACACGAATTCTGTGGGGATACTTTTCAAAGTGCCTTTTCCAGTAGGCTTTTTATTGAAATGTATCCTTCTTTGAATTCTCCATAACATGAAATGGGCCTTTTAAATCTTTTTTTTAGCAACAGGCATGATGTTATGATTTGTCAGTAGGAGGCGCTGGAGAGACACTGCAGGAGGAAGGACTCCCCTTCCCCGTCCCCACATTCTGCTCTGCACGTCACTTCTCCAGCTTCCCACCATGGCTCAGCCGGAGCAGGAAGCTTCCTTCAGCACCCTCTCTGGCGCTTTTGTAGCAGAGTTGCTTCTGTGAGATGCCTCTCAGTCAATGACTCTCCCTTGCACCCCAGAGGGAAGACTTCTGGCAAGTTCTGGAAGGCAGAGTTCCAGCAAGTTCTACTACCATGGCGCACCAGTGAGTTTTCTGCTATCCAGCAAACCATGACTGTGCACTTAGAAGGTTTCAAAGAATCAGGTGGACAAAAAATGACACACTCCAGCTACAAGTCGATCTCTTTCCCTCATCACTCCAGTACATGCTTCTTAGATAGACCATAAACAAAAGGACCATGGTGGCAGGGATGGGGTTGTGCATGGGCTCAAAATCAGGGACTTCCCCTCACCAAGACTGACCTAGCTAACACTACTGTGAGTAGCTAATTTGCCAACATGAAACACCTCACATGGTGCCCCCTCCTGCCGTGGGGACCACCCAGCCGCCTGGTGGCGGGTTGTTTATATTGGGCCCCTTTCTTCATAGAGGAAACAGTTTAATCGTCCCTGGAATAGACATGTATTCTGAATATGGATCCGCCTTCTCTGTCCGTGATACTTCAGCGCCTACCATCTGTGCATTTGTGGAGTGCCTTATCTATCATCTTGGTATTACGTACAACATAGCTTCTCATCAGGGAGCTCATTTCACAGCAAATGAAGGATAACAATGAGTTCTTGCCTTAGGAAGGAATCGACTGGTTTCATGACCCACATACTCCATCACCCAGAGTACTTGGCCTAATCAAAACTTGGAATGGCTTATTGAAAACTCAGGGTGCCAGTTGGAAGACAGGACCCCAAAACAATAGCATTCTGTCTTATAGCGTACAGTATATTCTTTGCATCTGAGACCATTATATAATGCTGTCTCTCCACAGCCAGAACACACAGGTCTGGATACCAGGGACTGGAAGTGAGCATGGCTACTCTCATTCTTACGCCCAAGAACTCAGTTGAAGACTCTTCCTCTCCCAGAAACTCTAAACAATGCTGGTGTGGAAGTCTTAGTTCCCAAGACAAAAATGCTTCCACTATCAGACACAAAGGTGAAACTACTTCCTGGACATATTAGACTACTTATGCCATTGGACCAACTGGTCAAAAAAAAAAAAAATTACATTAGATGAGGTACTTGATCATGATTATCAAAAGGAATTCGGGCCAGGTGTGGTGGCTCATGTTTGTAATCCCGGCACTTTGAAAGGTCAAGGTCAGAGGATTGCTTGAGCCCAGGAATTCAAGACTAGCCTAGACAACATAGTAAGACCTTGTCTACACACACACACACACACACACACACACACACACACACACACACACACACACACACACACAAATTAGCTGGGCATGGTGCTGAGCACCTGGAGTCCCAGCTACTCAGGAGACTGAAGCAGGAAAATTGCCTAAGATCAGGGTCAAGGCTGTGGTGAGCCATGATCGTGCCACTGCCCTCCAATCTAGGCGACAGAGTGAGACCTTGACTAACCACTAGAATGGGAAAAGTAGAAAATGGTGGAGAAGTGACTAAATCATAAGAGTTGGTGGTTGTCTGTGGCAGACACCATTAGTTACCTGTCCAAAAGTAGTTCCCCCTTTTTGTTTGCCAACCAAACCTCGATTTGTTTGGAGAAACCAGAGCCCTTCCCCGGGGATGAATCATGACTTGTTTAACCCACTGCAGTCATCCAATTCCTCTTCACTACCTACTCACATTTCCAGCCTCGTCTGCAGTGTCCAAGAGACCCTTCTTAGCAACAACAATAAAGGAAAAATATCCTGGAAAGCTTTTGGAAAAGATTTTCTTCTTTTCCCTGACTTCAACCTACCATTTTCTTTCTAACTTCAATGCAGTTGTGTGAGTAGTTGTTGTTTGAAGCTGCACCAGTTATTTGGAAACTGTGAGGCCAAAAGGTGAAATGCAAGCACACTGCGGATGGCAGGTGTGGCAGGAGAAATAATGTCTCTCAAAGATGGCCATGTCCTAATTCCTGGAGCCAGTGAGTGTGTTTTGTTGCCTGGCATGGAGGAATTAAGATTGCAGATGAAATTAAGGTTACTAATCAGCTACCCCTTAGATACGGGTTTATTCTAGATTATCCAGGTGGGTCCAGTATAATCACAAGGATCCTTTAAAGTGCAAGAGGGAGCCAGAAGAGGAGGTCAGAGTCAGAGATATTTGAATATGCCACATTGCTGACTCTGAAGACGGAAGAAGGGGCCATGAGTCATGAATTATAGGTGATCTCTATAAGTTGGAGAAGACAAAGTACAGAACTTCCAGAAGGCCCTACAGCTGTAGGCACAGCCCCACCAACACCTTGGTTTTAGCCAAGTTAGACTCATTTCAAACTTCTAACTTCCAGAACTGTAAAACAACACATTTGTGTTGCTTTAAGTCACTAAGTTTTTGGTAATTTGTTACAGCAGCAATAGGAAACTAATACATCCACTTAAGGGCAAATACATCTCCCAGCCTCCCTTGCAGTGGGTGTGGCTGTGTGTGGAAGTTACTTCCCAGTCATATCCTGAAATGAAAGTTCCTTGCCCTCAATTTGTTTTCTCTATTTCTATAAAGTAGAACAAGGATACAAGAGTGACTGGTCTGTTTCTGCCTTGTAGATTTGGACAACCCTATAGAGGTTGGCTCAAGCCACAGACAGAGCAATCAGGATTTCTGAATAACAATAAAGGACAGAGATACATAGACTCTTGGATCACTCATTTACCTACTGAGACTTTTACATGAAAGGAAAGCAAACCCTTTCTCTTGTTGAAGTCATATTTAGCATCTATGAAGCACTTGAAACCAACTAAAACACTATATATATATACAAATTAATGCATTATATTATGTATGTATGTATATACACACACACACACACACACACATATACATATATATAGTCTCTTGGATACCGATAGAATTGAGAGATTAAAAAAAGTCAGCAAAGATTTGGAAAATTTGAACAATTTAATTAGCAAACTGAACTTCCATAGAGAATATAAAATATTTGATATATACAGCAGACTGCACCCACAACTGCTAAATACATGGTCTTTTCAATCACACATGGAATCCTCACCCAATTGACCATATGCTGGGATCTGAAGTAAGTCTCATAAGATTGTAAATCATACACAGTTTTCACAGGATTAAAATAAAGAGTATATTTGCTTACCACAGTGCAATGAAGCTAAAAATTAACTACAAAAAGATAACTAAAAAAAAAAAAATCCCTTTATGTCTGGAAATTATACAATATCCTTCTAAATAATCCATGTGTCCAAAAATAATTCACAGTGGACATACAACATTTAAAATTGAATGGTGATATCTTGAATCATTAAAATAGTAGATTTTAAGTTTTCTCACTACAGGCTGGGCATGGTGACTCATACCTGTAATTTTAGCAATTTGGGAAGCTGAGGAGGGAGAGTTGCTTGAGGCTAAGAGTTTGAGACCAGCCTGGGAAACATGGCAAGAACTCCATCTCTACAAAATTTTTTTAAAAAAATTAGCCAGTTAGCACTGCACTCTACTGGGCGACAGAGTAAGACTCTGTCGCTAAAAATAAATTAATTAATTTAATTAAAATTTTAAAAAACAGAAAAAGCATAGAACGTACAGCACAAATTCTGTGAATAAATATGTATGGATACAAAAAAACCAAGTGTGACTACTCTCACCACAAACAATGAAGTAATCAATATGTTAATTAGCTTGGTTAAGCCATTTCACACATATTTCAAAATATGCTGTACACAATAAACATATACAAGTTTTATGTGTCAATTTAAAATAATTAACTGATTTGAAAATACATTAATACTAATACAAAATAAATACTATTATATTTAGCATCTATGAAGCACTTTAATTAATTAAATGGTGAAAAAATACTACAAATTAAAACATGACATGAATTGTGGAGGAAGATGGCTGACATGAGTAAGCTAGAGTGTTTTTCTCTTATGGAGTAAAGCAGGAGAGTTTCTTCAGTGTCCAGAGAGGAATGGGGTCAGCAGCATGTCCCATGGCTCATCAACAAAGTGGTAATAAACACATAGTGCAAAGAAGAGAAAAATCCATCCACCTGGGTTGGAACTAGCTAGATTCTCACCTGGACCCCGGCAGACCATCAGCAGCCTCCAGAGACCGGCAGAAAGGTGTGTGAGGGGAATTCAGGAATTCTGTGTTTTTGCCATGGACTTGGTGGGCCCCCTGAGCCTTGCAGGACTCCGGTCTCCCATGGAAAACCGCCTTACCCACAGCCATGCTCTGCCAAAACCCACGTGGAGTGGTATAGCTGCAGCCACCGTGGCCCAAGAACTCAACCTCTTGCAGCTGCTCTCCAGCCAACTGAGGAAGAGACAGGCTCCAAGGGCAAACTCTGCAGTTCTGTGCTCCTGCCTGTTGGGAGTTGGCCGTGGAGGCCTGCCTGAGCGTTAGGGATCCAGGCGGGCTGCGGACCTTGAGACCACCAGGCTGGTTCAGGAGCTGAAGGCCCATTCCCTCCTCCTTTCTTTGTTGTTTAGCATTACCCACTGGCAGGGATTTTGATGATCTAAGCATGAAGTTCTGAGAATATGACAGGCATGGCTGACTCTAGGGATCCAATGTTCCCATTTCTCACAGACTGTGATTTCGGCTTTAAACTTAACACAGTTCAAACTCAGATCACATTTGGGAGCCTTATACATAATACAAGCTTCTTTATAAGATTTAAAAATATATTTGTAAAATTAGTATATACATTTAGAGGGCCATTTCCAGTTAGATGGTATAGATGATTATCTAGGGTTACCAGAAATGGGCCCAGCACAAACTTTGGGCTGGGCCACATTCTTTAGGAACTGGTTTAA
>NW_007248679.1:94705-101409 GCF_000164805.1 Carlito syrichta
GCTGCCCCACCTTCCAGGGACCCTCTAAATCTCTTTTGGGGGGCTGGCCCCCCATACCTGCCAAGGACTAAGAGGGCTCTCTGAGCCTTGCAAGACTCCAGTTTCCCCTGGGAAACTGCCTTACCCATAGCTGTGTTCTGCCGAAACCCATGTGGAGTGGTGCAGCTGCAGCCGCCATAGCTCAGGAATTTAACCCTTGGTCTGCCCTTCCTAGCCAGCCTAGGAGGGGAAACTCACCACACCAAAGCTGTATATAACCAAGGAAACACTTCAGTGCCTACAGCAGGCCCCTGTCAACCTCAAATAAGAAGAGTCTACCCAAATGAGAAGGAAACAAAAATAATTCTGACAATATGAAAAATCAGAGTTTCTAAGACCCCGAAAGACCACACTAATTCTTCAGCTTGAACTGTAACCAAAACACAATCTTTGCAATTTCAGACACAGAATTCAAAAGATTGTTTATAAAATTGAGCAATGAGTTTCAAGAAAAAGTTGAAAGCCAACATAAAAAAATTGAAAAAACTATTCAGGAAATAGATGAAAAATTATCCAAAGAGATAACACCTTTTTAAAAAACTGAGCTAAAATTCTAGAAATAAAAGAACCATTTAGGGATTTACAAAATGCAGTGGAAAGTTTTAACAATAGACAAGAACAAGCAAAAGAAAGAATCTCAGAACTAGAAGACAAGGCTTTTGAATTAGCCCAAGCTAACCCAAGCAGACAAGAATAAAGAGAAAAGAATCAAGAGAACAGAACAAAATCTCCAAGAAATGGGGGATTATGTGAAATATTCAAGCCTAAGTAGCATAGGTAGTCCTGAGAAAGAAGAGAAAGCAACAGGTTCGGAAAACCAATTTGAAGGAATAATGGAGGAAAACTTCCCTGGCCTTGCCAGAGATCTAAACATCACAAGAAACCCAAAGAACCCCCAGAAGATTCATTGCAAAAAAGATCATGCCCAAAGCATATAATCATCCAGCTGTGCAAAGTTAACATGAAGGAAATCATTTTAAGAGCAGTGAGACAAAAGTATTAAATAACTTGTAAAGGTAAAACTATCAGACCAACAGCAAAGTTTTCAGAAGAAACCCTACAAGAGAGAAAGGATTAGGGCCCCATCCTCAATCTCTTCAAACAGATAAACTGTCAGCCAAGGATTTTGTATCTCACAAAACTAAGTTTCATAAATGAAGAAGAAATTAAATCTTTATCAGATAAGCAAATGCTGAGGGAATTTGTCACCACTAAGCCAGCTCTACCAGAAATAAAGAGTTCTGAATACTGAAAAACAAGGTTGAAATACACCAATAGAAAACATTGAAATCTGAAGGTCTCAGGCCTTATGGAACACTAACACAATAGAGAAAATAAATAAAACAGCCTGATAACAACCAGTATGATGAATAAAATAGTACCTTACTATATCATTATTAACTCTGAACATGAATGGTCTCAGTGCCCCACTAAAAAGATATAGGCTGGAAGAATGGATAAAAAACACAACCCAAATATCTGCTACCTCCAAGAAACCCACTTGATACATAAAGATTCCTAAAGACTCAAGGTAATGGGTTGGGGGAAAATATTCCATGCAAATGGAAATCAAAACTAAGCAGGAGTTGCCATTCTCATATCAGATAAAACAGACTTTAACAACAGTATTTAAAAAAAAAAAAGACAAAATAGTAATTATATAATGATAAAGGGATCAATCCAATGAGAAGACATAACAATTTTAAATATATATGTGCCTAACACCAGAGTCCCTAGCTTTATGAAACAAATTCTACTAGGCCTAAAAAAGAGATAGACAGCAATACAATAATAGTGGGAGACTTCAACACTCCACTGACAGCAATAGATAGATCATCAAGGTAGAAAGTCAACAACAAAAAAATTGGATTTAAACTAGATCCTAGAGCAAATGGAGCTAATAGCTACAAAACGTTCCAGCCCAAGACTACAGAATATACATTTTTCTCATCAGCACATGGAACATTCTCCAAGATAGGCCATATGATAGGCCACAAATTAAGTCTTAATAAATTTTTTAAAAATCAAAAGCATATCAAGCACCTTCTAAGACCACAGAATAAAACTAGAAATTAACTCCAAGAAGAATGTGTGAATCAACAAAAACATGAAAGCTAAACAATCTTCTTCTGAATTATGCTTGGGTCAACAATGAAGTCAAGATGGTAATTAAAACATTCCTCAAAACAAATTACCACAATGAAACAAGCTATCAAAACTCTGGGACACAGCCAAAGCTGTGCTCGGGAAATGTATAGCACTTAAAACCTACATTAATAAGACTGAAAGATTGCATATTAACAACCAAACATCTCACTTCAAGGAACAAGAAAAACATGAACAAGAAAAAGCAAATAACCTCATTCAAAAAGTAGACAAACGACATGAACAGACATTTCTTTAAAGAAGATATACAAGGCCAAGTGTGGTGACTTATGCCTATAATCCCAGCACTTTGGGAGACCAAGATGAGAGGACTGCCTGAGTCCAGGGGTTTGAGACCAGCCTGGCCAATTTGGCAATACCTCATCTCTACAATAAATAAAAAAATTTGTTACGCATGGTGATGTGCACTTGTAGTTCCAGCTACTTGGAAGGCTGAGGTGGAAGGACTGCCTGAACCTAGGAGGTTGGGAAAAAAAGAAAGATATATAAATGGCCAAAAAACATATGAAAAACTTCTCAACATCATTACATCACTGCATTTCAGGGAAATGCAGATCAAAACTACAATGAGATATCACCTTACACTAGTCAGAATGGTCATTAAAAAAAAAAGTAGATGCTGCTGTGAAGGAAGAGAAAAAGGAATGTGTATACACTGTTGATGGGAGTGTAAATTAGTACAACCTCTATGGAAATCAACATAGAAATTTTTAAAAGAACTAAAAGTAGATCTACCATTTGATCCAGCAATCCCACTAGTAGGTATATATACAAAGGAACAGAGGTCATTACATGAAAAAAACACCTGCACCCACATGTGCATCACAGCACAATTCACAATTGCAAAGACATGGAACTAACCTAAATGCCCATCAACTGACCACTGGATAAGGAAAATGTGGTATATATACACTATGGAATACTATTCGGTCATCAAAGGGAATGAAATATTGTCTTTTGCAGCAACTTGGATGGAATTGGAGAACATCATCTTAGTGTACTAACACAGGAACAGAAAGTCACATACCTCATCTTCTCACTTACAAGTGGGTGCCAAACCAGGAATCCACAAAGACATAGAGAATGGAATAAAGGACATTGGAGACTCAAACTGGAGGATCGAAAAATCACCTATTGGGTACAGTATGCACAGACAGGGCTGGAGAGTACACTTAACGTCAAGACCAAAAACTATTTGTACCCCCTAAAGCTATTGAAATAAATAAATATAATAATAAATAAATGAATTTCTAAAAAAATTAATGAAACCAAAGCATACTGAAAAGGAAGTTTATAACCTTTAATGCATAAGGCCTGAGCCCGTGGGTTTGAGACCAGCCTGAGCAACTTGATGAGACCTTGTCTCTACAATAAAATTAAAAAATTAGCTGGATGTGGTGGTGTATGTCTGTGGTCCCAGTTACTTGGAAGGCTGAGACAGAAGGATCGCCTGAGCCCAGCAGGTCGAGGTTGCGGTGGCCATGAGCGTGCCACTGCAGTTCGGCCTGGGCGACAGAGTGAGACTCCGACTCAAAAAAAAAAGAGAGAGAAAGAAAAGAAACTATAAACAATAATGAAATAGAAAAAAGGTCATATAATAAAAGGATTAGCAAAGCCATAAATGGGTCTTTAAAAGACATAGGTAGCCGGGCTCGGTGGCTCAGCCTGTAATCCCACACCTTGGGAGGCTGAGGTGAGTGGACTGCCTGACCCCGCGGGTTCAAGACCCGCCTGGGCAACTTAGCAAGACCTCATCTCTACAATAAATCAAAAAATCAGCCGGGCATGGTAGCACATGCCTGTAATTCCGGCTACTGGAAGGCTGAGGCGGAAGGATCGCCAGAACCCAGCAGGTGGAGGCTGCGGTGGCCGGGAGCGGCCACTGCACTCCAGTCTGGGCGACAGAGTGAGACTCCAACTCAAAAAAAAAAAAAAAAAAAAAAGACATAGGTAAACCACTGGTGAAACCCTTCAAGGGAAAAAGAGAAGGCACAAATAATAAGTAACTATAATTTATTGTCCAAGCTCAGGCATGTTTATAATGAGAAGGGTCGCTAAATACAATTAAATAGTATACTTTCTGGAAACATGCAATTATTAACTGATAGACTGATTTATTATACTAGCAGACCTATAAAATACTTCTATTTAAAAACTATTGAGCCGGGCTCGGTGGCTCAGCCTGTAATCCCGCGCCTTTGGGAGGCTGAGGTGAGTGGATTGCCAGAGCCCGCGGGTTCGAGACCCGCCTGGGCAGCGAGACCTCATCTCTACAATAAATCAAAAAATTAGCCGGGCGTGGTAGCGCGCCTGTAGTTCCAGCTACTTGGAAGGCTGAGGCGGAAGGATCGCCAGAGCCCGGCAGATCGAGGCTGCAGTGGCTGGAAGTGGCCACTACACTCCAGTCTGGGTGACCGAGTGAGACTCCAACTCAAAAAAAAAAAAAACTATTGAATATATCAGTTCAAACATTTCTGAATTCCAGTTGATGACTGGGCTACTGTGCTGAAGCTTTTTTTGTATTCAAGATCAGCTTCATTCCCAAATTTTGTAGTTTAGTTAACCTAGTTGTGAACATATAAAAATAGTTATTTCAATTGAAATATTACAGATTGTTTAGACACAATTATGGATTGGAGCATGCACAACTAGCTTTAAAAAGATTTCTGCTCATAGGTTACTTAATTTACTAAGAACATTGCTTTTATCATACTGCTGTGCTTCACCAAAATTTGTGTTTGCATTGTCATCACAAATGTTCTCACTCATAAGTGGGACCTGAACATTAACCACAGTAACAAAAGGGTGGGATCAGCAGTCGTGGGACACTGGCAGAGATGGAAGGTGGGGCATGTAACAACACAAAGGGTACCTGGTTCTAAACCAGGGAAGTGAGGGCCAGTTGGAGGCCCAGACTTCACCTGCACATACATTACTTGTACCCCCACACCTTTATAATAAAATAAAGTAAAACAAAACAAACAAAAATAACACCTTTAACATTGAGTTATTAACTGAATTTACAATAGCATTCACAATAGGGTCAGATCTTTTTACTTTTGATGGAATGAACTCTCAAAGCTTTAATTTGATTCTATTAATTGGGTGGGGGGAAAAATCAGCCACTCTAAAATTAACAGATGTTCTATTGATAGCCATTATTTTCCTTTTAATATGAGAAGAAAGATAATTTTATCTAAATGAAAAGTCATGCTCTACAGAGGGATATGTAGAAATACCTTGTGCTACTAAGTGCATTACACCAGCGTCATGGGGCACAATCTTCTCAACACGCCTCCTCATTTTGGAGTAGATGATGTTTTTTCAGCAGTTTGTGTATTCTGGTTTTCATATGATGATCCCATGGTAGCTGATAAATGCAGATAAACATTTTGTCAAGTTACATGGTAATTCTCAACTTTCCTGAGAAATGAACATTTGTTAATTTTCACTACATGTATACTTCATTATAAGCTCATTGTTGCAGAAAGGATTTGTTGTAAAATGTATAAAACATGAAGACACTCAAACAATTACATGATTCTAGATTTCACTGTATGATGTGACAAAAGCTGCCTACTCTCTTGAGGCTCTCTCACAAGACTGTTTGACTGCTGTTTCCTGTGCATGCATCACACACATTTAAATCTAATTTCCCCTGTTTCTCAAGGAGCTCTCTAATCTGAACCCGAGGCTTCCTACATCTCACAGGTCATGACCAGAGTCATGGTCCTACTGACTGATGCACCCTTACCACATATCTCCCAGAGCAAGTTTTTATGTCAGCAAATACCCTAATAGCTGTCCTGGAAAAGGTGATGCTCATTACTTTGCATCTGGGAAAGGGTCAGAAAAAGAGATAGGTGTTAAAGTGGAAAAGCTATTCATTGTATATGTGGGTGGCAGCGTTGGTGGTATAGTGGTGAGCATAGCTGCCTTCCATTGTATACGTGTGTCTCACACCACTGAGCCACAACATGGCACAGTTACAAATTCAAGTCCGAATTACAAAGTGAAGATTGACCAAAACCATTGTGACTTATTTTAATGCAACTATTGATACTTAAAACTTTTTCCCCACAGTGGCAGAAAATGCTAAACTGAATAGAATGCCAGGACATTAGATATAAACTGGAAAAGTCACATGTATTTAGGGTTCATTCCAGGCAAACCTAGATGTACAATAACCCTATAAATAGCTGACACTGGGCACGAGAGAGAAGACATTGTTATAGACTGACAGGAATTAAAAGAATAGTAATTTGAAAATTTAGATGAAATGAACAAATTCCTAGAAAAAACACAACTTACCAATTTATTGATAAAAAATGGGAAAATCTGAAGAGTTCAATGCTGTTAAGGAAATTGAATCTGTAATTTAAAATCTTCTCCCAAAGAAAATTATAAGCTTAGATAGTTTTACGAATGAAATCTATCTGAGCCAGGCTCGGTGGCTCAACCTGTAATCCCGCGCCTTGGGAGGCTGAGGTGAGTGGATT
>NW_007248679.1:101559-104321 GCF_000164805.1 Carlito syrichta
CAAAAAAAAAAAAAAAAAAAATTTATCTGAACGTTTAGAGAAGAAATAACGCCAATCTCAAAAATTCTTATAGAAAATACAAGAAAAGAAAATGTTCCCTTTCTCATCTTATGAGGCGAGGATAACTCTGATGCTGAAAGCTAACAAAGACATTATAAGAAAGGAAAATAATTGCAAGATAATCTCACTCACCACTATAAATACAAAAATCTAAATAAAATATTAGCAAGAAGAACAAAAACAAAAAACCCTCAGCATTATATACAACAGAGTTTCTTCCAGGAAAATTGACTTAACATTGCTGGAGAATCATTCAAGGTAATTCACTGTATTATCAAGAACAAAAGAAAAAAATCACATAATCCTCTTTTTTTTTTTTTTGAATCTCACTCTATCACCGAGGCTGGGGTGCAGTGGCATGATCATGACTACTGCAGCCTCAGTCTGCTGGGCTCAGGCAATCCTTCTGCCTCAGCCTCCCAAAGTGCTGGATTATAGGCATGAACCACCACGCCTGGCCCACATGATCATCTTAATAGATGGAGAAAAAGTATTTGATTAAAATAAATCTCCATACTTTTTTTTTAAAAAAGACACCAACTTCTTAGCAAACTAGAAATAGAAGAGAAAGTCCTTAATATAATAGAGTATTTATAAGACTCATAGCAAACATTGTACTTAATAATGAAATGTTCAAAGTTTTTTTTCTAGTGATGGAGAACAGGACAAGGATCCCGCTGTCACCACCTCTATTCCCCGTTGTCTTGGAGGTCCTGGCAGAGCATTAATTCAAGGAAAATAAATTTAAAATTAAGGATTGGAAAAGTGGACATAACACATTATTTTTAAATGAGATATGGTTATATTTGTAGACAATTCATAGGTAAATTAAGAGCATTAATAGAAAAACAAGCATCGTTTTTCTACATTTCAGCAAGAAAAAAGTTAGGAAGTTAAAAAAAAAATTTCTTTTGAGTCGGGGGGTCTCACTATGCTGCCCAGACTGGAGTGCAGTGACAGAATCACAGCTTACCACAGCCTCGACCTCCTGGGCTAAAGCTATCTTCCTACCTCAGGTTCCTGAGTAGCTGGAACTACAAGTGTGTGCCACCATGCCTGGCCAAGATTTTTATTTCTTTGTGGAGACGAGGTTTTTCCATGTTGTCCAGACTGGTCTCAAACTCCTGGGCTCAAGCAATCCTCCTGCTTTAGCCTCCTAAAGTACTGGGATTACAAGCATTAGCCACTGTGCCTGGCCTTAATTTTTTTTTAATTCTTTAAATAATCTTTAAAAATTTAGCACCTAAGAAACATAACAAAAGATATAACATGACTTCTAAGCAAAAAGTTATAAAATATATTTAGGAAAGCTCAAGTCACCGTGAATAGCCAAAACAACCTTGAAAGAGAACACACTTGTCTTTGGAGGTCTCACGCTTACTGATTTCAAAACTTATTTCAAAGGTACTGTATTCAAAACAGTGTGGTACTGGCATAAAGACAGACCCATAGACCAAAGAAATAGAACAGAGAACCTCAGAAATAAACCATCCTATGTGTGGTCAGATAGTTTGTAATAAGCATGCCAAAACCATTCAGTGGGGGAAAGAACAGTTTTTTCAACAAAAGGGTGCTAAGAAGACTGGCTGTTCATATGCAAAAGAAATAAATTGGCTAGGCATGGTGACTCAAGCCTGTAATCCCAGCACTTTTGGAGCCTGGGCAACATGGTGAGACCTTGTTTCTACAATAAATAAAAAATTAGCCAGGCGTGGTAGCGCGAGCCTGTAGTTCTGGCCACTTGGAAGGCTGAAGCAGAAGGATCGCCTGAGCCCAGCAGGTCAACATTGGAATGGCCATGAGTGTGCCACTGAACTCCACCCTGGGCAACGGAGTGAGACTCCAACTCAGAAAAAAAAAAGACAAAAATTGGACTCTTATTTTATACCATATACAAAAATTAACTCAAAATGAGTCAAAGATCCAACTATAATAGCTTAAAACTATAAAGCTCTTATAAGAAAATATAGGGGAAAACCTTCATGACTTTCCCAAAAGTAAGAATAGATAAATTAGACTACATAAAAAAAATTAAAACTTCTGTGCATTAAAAGACACAATCAACAGAGTGAAAAGGCAACCTTCAGGATAGGAGAAAATATTTACAAATCATTTTTTAAAATCCAGAATATATAAAGAACTCCTATGACTTCTGGGCAAGATGGCAACGGAACAGGTCGGACTGTGAAAGTCTCTGCAAAAGTGACTGTGCCTAAAGAACTCCTACTAGACAACAGCAACAACAAAAGCAACACAATTTAAAATGTACAAAGGACTTAAATAAATATTTATCCAAGGAAGATAGACAAATGGCCAACAAACACACATAAAGATGCTCAATAAGATTAAAGGAGTACTGGAGATTGTTTTCACTACAATGTGAATGTATTTAATACTGCTGAACTGTACACTTTAAAATGGTTAGTGAAAGGATACCTATAGAAACCTAGAAGAAACTTAGCTTATTCTTTAGTCTTTTTGCCTCAGCGTAACCATTAGAAAGCTTTCAGACATTCTACTGCAGGACAAACAGCAGCCTATCCCATCCCTCCTAGGCAAATCTCCTTCAGATGCAAGATCAGGACAGCCCAACCATTCATGGTTTAGCATAATAATCTCTAGTAAGCTTTTGATTCCTTGTTAAGGCCAAAGTCATAAGAGTTTGTGAGTTGCAAATGTCTGAGTTTGTGAATTACAAATGT
>NW_007248679.1:104341-104563 GCF_000164805.1 Carlito syrichta
CCAGGGGTTAACCTAATCAGCACTCTGCGAACTATGTGGCACAGATAAGCCCCACCAAGGCAGCAATCATATGACCAACCCACCCATCTGCCTGCTGTCCACCACCTGACATCATCAGTACCTGCGTTTGCCTGCCCCTTTGTGATGATGTGGAAGCAGACCGCCACCCAATCACCTTAATGATCTTCCCCCATCAAGGGGAATGGTTAAAAGGACTCAACA
>NW_007248679.1:104583-151666 GCF_000164805.1 Carlito syrichta
GTGAATCTTCTCTCTTCCTTCTCTTTCTCTCTCTAATTTACTTTTAAATAAACTTTTCTTTCTTAACCTTTTTGTGCGTCGCAATTCTTTGCATTTACCCATATCTCTGGGTTCCCAGCGCGGCACCTCTGGCTTGCCGGCTCTGGCGGTGCTGCGCCTCCCTGCACCTCTCTCCATTCATTTTCCCTCACCCTGTCCAGTACCCTAACAGTTAGGTTGACAAATTTTATGTTATGTATATTTTACCACAATTTGAAAAATCCAACAGCTCTTATGAAATACAATTTATGGAGAAAAATATTGAGAAACCAGTTTTTAAAAAAAAAAAGTTGTTGAGAGGCATTAAAGAAGACCTAAATAGGTTGGGTGTGATGGCTCACACCTGAAATCCCAGCACTTTGGGAGGCAGAGGTGAGAGGATTGTCTGAGTCCAGAAGTTCGAGACCAGTCTAGGCAACTTGGCGAGATCTCGTCTCTGCAATAAATAAAAAAAGTAGGCTGGGTATGGTGGTGCATACTTGTGGTTCCAGCTACTTGGAAAGCTGAGGTGGAAGAATCGCTGAGCCCAGCAGGTTGAGGCTGCAGTGGCCGTGAGCATACCACTGCACTCCAGCCTGGGTAACAGAGTAAGACTCCAACTAAAGAAATAATCCTAGCACTTTCCAATAATCGCAAGTGGATTGCCTGAGCCCGTGGATTCGAGACTAGCCCAGGCAACCTGACGAGACCTTGTTTCTACAATAAAATAAAAAATACCCAGGCATGGTAGCCCACATCTGGTAGTTGTGGCTACTAAGAAGACTGAGGCTGAAGGATCACTGGAGCCCAGAAGGTCAACGCCGGGGTGGCCGTGAGCATGTGTGCCACTGCACTCCAGCCTGGGCAAAGGAGTGAGACTCCAGAAGACCCAAATAAATGGAGTGGCAGTCCATGTTCATGGGTTAGATGAACTGATATTATTAAAAGGACATTTCTTCCCAAGCTCATCTGTATATTTACTGCAATCCAAATAAAAATGGAAACACATTTTATGAAAATTTAAAAACTGATAGTAACATTTGTATGAAAATACAAAGAGTATAGATGAGCTGACACACTCGAAGGATGACTGAAGTGGTAAATCTTGCTCTATTGGCTGTCTATTGATTTGTTTTTTGGGTTTTTTTTTTTTGAGTTGGAGTCTCACTCTGTCACCCAGACTGGAGTGCAATGGCTGCTCCCGGCCACCGCAGCCTCGACCTGCTGGGCTCCGGCGATCCTTCTGCCTCAGCCTTCCAAGTAGCTGGAACTACAGGCGTGCGCTACCCCACCCGGCTAGTTTTTGATTTATAGTGGAGATGAGGTCTCGCCAAGTTGCCCAGGCGGGCGTCGAACCTGCGGGTTCAGGCAATCCACTCACCTTGGCCTCCCAAAATGCTGGGATTACAGGCTGAGCCACCGAGCCCGGCCAGCTGTCCTGATTTATTAGAAAGTTTCAGTAACAAAAACAATGTGGTACGAATGTAAGGATAAACAAACAGATCAACGGAATAGATCAGAAGCCCCAGGAATAGATTCTCACACACACACACACACACACACACACACACACACACACACACACACAAAGGTTCAACATGGTATGAAATAGCTATACAGAATAATGGGGGAAAGATGGTCTTTTCAATAACGGATGCTAATTCATCTAAGTATCCAAACAGTAAAATAAAACCTGAGCCCTACCTCACACCATACACACACACAAAAGTCGTTTCCAAATGAATTGTAAAACAAACTGTGAAAAACCAAACAAGAAAGATTTTGGACAACACAGGAAGATATCTTCAAAATATTGGGAAAGGAAGAGATTTTTGAAATAGGACATTAAAAGCTCTAGCTACAAAGGGGAAAAAATAATAAATTTGACATTAAAAAATTCAGAATTTGTATTCATCAAAAGACTAAATTAAAAAGCAAGTAGATGTGGAATCACAGCATGACAACTGTGCAACAGACGAGAGGGTCAGTAGTCTCAACTGGAGCAATCACACTGAGAATCGCTCCAGTAATTGTCTTAAAGTAGATTGTTGGCAAATTCCAGAGAGGAACTTGCAGCTTCAGCAGAGATTTTAGGCGTTGATTTTGATAAGTACCTAGAAAACTAAGAATAAAGGAAGGGAGGAAAGAAGGAAGGAAGGAAGGAAGGAAGGAAGGAAGGAAGGAAGGAAGGGAAGAAAGGTAATGATTTTTCCAAGAGGAAAAAAAACCCTGTAGTCAGATGTTATTGGAAAGAAAATATAATTATACAATACTGCATGGTTGATCTGTGAAAAATTATAATATGTTAAAGATGTATTATTACCTTGCATTATAACTATATTTAGAGGAAAAGGATTAGGTCGGGAAAGAACCAAATCCCTATCTTCTGAAGGAAGATACTAGCCTTTGCCTTCTTCTCCACAAGAGGGCGCAAGGGGAATGAGATTTTCAACTTGGTTGTAGCCAGGCCTTTGGAGATCACTGGTGATTATCCCACCTCTGTCGTGAAAGTGAGGATGAACTGCTGTTGTTAACATCTAAACAACTGTCTCTGAGGCTAAGGCACTGCACAAGGGATACCCAGATGAATAAGAATGATTCAACGTTCTCACAGAGATCAAGAATGATACATTTGGAGGCCACACTAGGAGTCCAAGGAGTGGGAATGGGGAGGGAAAGCCAAGGAGGTCGGCACCTAGCAGCAATGTCAAGGCTTTATTTGGAGAAGCCCGTGGGGATGGGATAGACTGTACATGGGAAGTCACTTGTGGGAGCACTGGGGGCCCGGGGGAGCTGTGGGGAGGCAGGAAATAGTATTCCAGACTTGGGGGTGGGTGATGAAACAAGTGAAAGTTTATAAATCAAGACTCCGTCTCCAAACACTGAACACTGAGCAGGTACTAAGGTCTCCTCTCCTTTAAAAAACAACAAAAAAATCCCCTCATTATTTTATGTTTTATAAAGACAATGTCTTGCTATGTTGCCCAGGTTGGTCTCACAAACTCCTGGTCTCAGCAATCCTCCTGCCTTGGCCTCCCAAAGTGTTGGGATTACCGGCGTGAGTCATTGCACCTGGCCTCCCCTTTCTTTTTTATTTTTTTTTATTTTTAGTGTTGGAGTCTCACTCTGTCGCCCAGGATGGAGTACAGTGGCACGCTCACGGTCACCGCAGCTCCTGAACACCCCCCTGTGAATTCACCCACCACTTTCAGTTCTCTCTCTTTGGTTCCTTGCCGCCTACTGTGTCCCCTCACATTCCCCAACCTCCACACACACACTCACCCATCCTCCCCCACCTGGCCTTCTTCAAGCTGCACTTGACCCTCTCCTCACAGGGTCATTTTCCTTGTCCAGGGTAGTTTCCTCTCAGACTGGCGTTTTCTTCTAGGCGGCTCCCCACTGCCTGAAGGCTTGTTCTCAGGTATCAGGCCATGGCTGCCTTCTGGTCCAGGGTTCCTAAACTCCTCTAACCTTTGCCTGTTTCTTCTCTGTAGCCTCCCTGTTTCCTCGGTCTCTTTTCCTCTCACAAACCCACTTCCATCCCAGCACCAGATCGCCATCCCTTCTTCCCCACAGCCTCACACTTGTGGCTGGTCAGTTCACCTCTCTCAGGCCTGGGAGTAGACTGACTCTCAGAACTCATGGGGCTCTCCTGGCTGTGAATATACTGCTTTCACAGCCTCCATTTTTCCTTTTGGGGCCTGGTCTTCATGCTTTGCTCTTGGCATTTCAATCTAATACCACAAGTATTTTCAAAGCAATGGCTCTGTTCAACTTGAAAAGTGGAAGGGGCAGGCACAGTGGCTCGCGCTTGTAAACTTAGCACTTTGAGAGGCTGAGGCAGGAGGATTGCTTGAGCCCAGCAATTTGAGATTAGTCTGAGTAACAGTGAGACCTCCTTTCTATAGAAAATTTTAAAAATTAGCCAGGCGTGGTGGTGCATGCCTGTAGCCCCATCTACTCAGGAAGCTAAGATGGAAGGATCCCCTGACCCCAGGAAGGTCAAGGTTGTGGTGAATTCCCATTGTGCCACTTCACTCCCTCCTGGGCAACAGAGTGAGACCCCAACTCACTCCAAAGAATGCTGTACTGGTTGTTATGACAAACTACCTGCCACAGACACATGTATCCACTTCTGTTGTGGAGAAAAATCCCACACAGCTTGCAACAGGACAGTCTTTCTGGGCATGAAGGGAGGGTTGAAACTTTACTGACATGTTAAACTGATCAGGTCACTCACTCCCCTTCAGGGTCTGTCTCCTGACCTTCTGCTGCCTTCCTGCTTTAGAATCACAGCTGCCGTGAATCAGTAAACTTCATTGTGCGTGCAACCAGGCATGGCAGGATTTTAAAAGGGAGCTGGGCTGGGCAGGATGGTTCATGCCTATAATCTCAGCACTCTGGGAGGCCGAGGTGGGAGGATTACTTGAGCCTAGGAGTTAGAGACCAGTCTGGGCAACATATCGAGACCTTGTCTCTACCAAAAAAAAAAAAAAAATTAGCTGATGTGACGGTGCATGCCTGAGTCCCATCTACTTGGGGGGCTAAAGTGGAAGGATCCTTCCTTTAAGCCCAGGAATTTGAGACTGTGGCGAGTCCATGATTGTGCCACTGAACTCCAGCCTGGGCAACAAGTGAGATCCCTGACTCAAAAAAAAAAAAAAAAAATGATAGACAACGCTGCAGGCTCAAGTAATGTTGGAGACTCCCTTACAGGGAGGCTACCAAAGACCAGTTCTGTGACCTCAGCTGGCCTCCTACCTGTGGTCTAGAAAGAGGTTTCGATGACCAAGGAGAGGCTGGCCTTGACAAGGGTGTTGGAGAGACTGATGTGCTGGTCTTGCTGTGCTTTGGGGGAGGCAGTGAAGGGATACCTGGGATGAGCCTGGGTGGCACGCTGCGGGACACAGCGAATGCAGGAACGTTTCTCGGGGACCAGGTCTGGGCCTCTCCAGTGAGAAAGCTGGAAGGGGGTCATTCTGTATCCCACCTGAAGGCCACCTGAAGAGCCAACACCCACAGCAGAGCGAGTCCTGGGGTTTCCTTCATCATGCAAGGACTGAGGAAGGTGTCTTTCGTGACAAACTGGAAAGAGTCCCAGAGATGAGAGGGTCCCCAGAAAACGCCCAAAAGCAGCCCAGGGAGGAGAGAACTTGCTTCTAAGAGAAGACGAATGCCAGATCATCACAGAATTCCGAGTTGGGTGGGAAATCTGCTACCCCACCCTCCCCACCTCCACCCTGGGTGTGGTCACAACCTACAGCCAAGGGTGGAGCCGAAGTAATGAAAGAACTTGGAGGGGAGCGAGGTGGGCGTACCCTTGCCATGTGGAGGTAGGAAACCCAGTCCAAACAGGACACTTCACTCTCGCTCTTATTCTTATTCTTTCTTTTATTCTTATATTTATTCTTATTTGAGTCGGGGTCTCACTCTGTCACCCAGGCTGGAGAGCAGTGGCACAATCACTCGACCTCCTGGGCTCAGGCGATCCTTCCTCCTCAGCCTCCTGAGAATCTGGGACTAAAAGTCCATGTCACTACACCCGGCTTATTTTTTTATTTTTATTTTTATATTTTAGAGACAGTGTCTCACTATGTTGTCTAGGCTGGTCTTGAACTCCTGGGCTCAAGCAGTCCTCCCACCTCAGCCTTCCAAAGTGCTGGGATTATAGGCATGAGCCACCACTCCTAGCCCAAGTTTATTATTATTAAGCCGGATGCAACCCTTTAATCATGGAACTCACAGTAAATAGAGGACCTTTTGTTAGCCATTAGTAACCAGAAACATCTTGAGAGCTGCCTGAGTTTTTCCTCATGGGAAGGGAAGAACTAGCTCCCTGTAGAGGAAATGAGTGACCTTCTGATCACTTCTCCATCAAGCCCATTTGCTCCAAAGGCCAGGCTGGCAACCATGCCAAATCTAGGAGTTCAGTGGGGGTAGCTAGGAGGGGTGGCAGTGACTTTGGACTTCATTCTGGTGCAGGATCCTGAGCTCAAGATGGTTTCTGCCCCACCCCTAAGAGTAAAGGGCTTTTGCTTCTACCTATCCCCAGGAGCAGTGGCCCTCTGCAGAACTCGAGTTGGGTGGGGGAGAGGGTGTGAGGAGAAAGGGGAGGGTCTAAGTTCAGAGGAGGGGACATGAATGTGTCAGAGGACTGTGGTGAGCCTGCCTGGCTGGGCTGGTGCTCATCTGAGGCTTCTGAAGGGTCCTCCTGGCTGCGATGTCTTTGTCCCTCCGCACCTGCTCCTCAGTTCTGACAGGCTGGATGGTTCTGGTTAACCAGCGCTGGGGCTTTGCCCAGTGGAAAGAAAGGTGCAGGATGACCCCTTTCTATGTGCCAGAAATCACTAATGAAGCTATACAAGGAAATACGACATGTAAAGAACTCCTTTTTCAATGGTATATGGAAAGAGAAAAATAAAACCTTTTGTTGTTGTGAGTTCTTACTGGATATTTTGTCACTGTTGATTGTTAATTACTGTCAGATAATACTTTGGGTGATTAATTAACTTTTCTTAACAAAAACAATAAAGGCCATTTAACAAAACAGCAGGGGAAAAAAGATGCAAGATGGTTAAGGGCATCTGAAGGCAAGTGGGGCTAAGCCAGAGGGGAAGCAAGTGAGGCCCGGGCCCTACAGTCCATGCCCTGTGAATGCAAGGGCTGGAACCAGGATTCTGTAGTGAGCAGGAACCTCAGAGGACGCCGATGACAGAGCAGCAAGCTCACAGGCAAGCCTTTGAAAGTAGTGCATTTACTTGTGAAAATAAGACCCAGGCTGTAGCTGAAGTGTTGAAGAGTAAGAGGATGGTTGTCACGAGGACAGAGGACTGGGAGACCAGAGTGTGGGTGACCCATCCGAGGAACTGAAGTGATAGGAGGCAGGTGGAGAGACCCAGGTGAGTCAGGTGCGAGAGTCACCACAGAACAAAGAGAGGGAATGAATGGGAGGGGAATGAGGTTGCCATGAGGAGGGTCATGGGCGGGGCAGTGGAAGGGAGGAGAAATGGATCAGAAAAGGATCTGATGGTTGAAATGGCTGGGATGTGGCAGAGTAATATCTAATTATGAAGCCTTAGACTGGGGTGTCCAACCTGTTGGCTTCCCTGGGCTATATTGAGTAAACAGGAATTGTCTTGGACTGCACATAAATTATATAATAAAGTTAGTGCATGTACATTATAAGACTTCTTTTATCTTTTAATATTTTTTATTACAAAGTTTAGAAAAATGAGAATAATATAAAACTAGTGGGGAATGTGACCCTGTTTTTGTAAAATTAATCTATCAGTGTCTGGTTCATGGAAGTTGTCACAATTCTTTATGAGTTCTCAAGGTGTTCATCAGAAATGTTTGTTCCAAATTTGCTCTTCGTGTGCTTCATAATTGAAAAGACCTGCTCACCGATGAATAAGGCATGATTGTGAACTTCAAAAAGGAACTATGCATGGGGTCACGAAGAAAATAAACACTACAAAACACATGATGTTAAAAGATTTTGTGAGGCCGCATTACTAGCCAGCCCATAGTGCACACGGCCCATAGGCCACAGGTTGGACATGCCTGTCCTAGAACTAACTCTCTCTATATATATTTCTCTATCTCTTGCGCGCGCGTGCGCGCACACACACACACACACACACACACACACCCCCAGCCTGACCAGAGCCTATACCATTACTCAGCCCGGAAAAACTGACACTCCTCCCTAGTCACTCCCCCTACATTAGCATCGCCCTCAGTCCTCCCTTCATTCGGAGTTGAGAAATATTTGCATGATGCAGGGCCTGGCAAGGTGCCACATCAGGGCTCTCCAGTGCCACTTCATGGCTGACAGTTGCTCAGGCTAGGACTACCAATGCCACTCCTCTACAGAAACTCCCATCCTCCTGCAGACACCCTTCCATTCACAAATACTCACTGAGTGCTCATAGTAGGTGAGATGCATTGTGGGATGCCTTGAGGGACCAGTCTGCCTCCAAGAAGCTTACAGATCTATGGAAGGAAGAAGGCTTGTCTGTGAGTCACAGCCAAATAAAGTGTGAATGACCAGATGCTCACACATGGGGTGAACAGGATGGTGGAAGACTTCCTGGGAAAGGCAGCTTCAAGCTCATCTGGGAAGGAGGATCAAGTCCTAGCCGGAAGGGAGATTTCCAGGCCAAGACTGGCAATTGGACAAAATCATAACTAATAGGTCCTGGTAATGAATTGTGTGGAACCTGTGTGAAGTCTTATATATTAAGTGTGATGAATTATGTGAACCTCATATATTATATATAACCTCATATATTAAGTATGCTGAAACTGTGTGCTGTGACCTCTCTCCTAAAACTTAGTAATTCTTGGAAACCCTGGAAAGAACACCCTACTTGGGAGCCCCAAGTGGCTATGTTAGATAAGCTAACCAACTTTTTCTGCTTCTGTAACCCCCCGCTGGCAGTGTGTGAGTGTTGTGCATAAGTCCCTTTCAAATTCTAGCGGGCTTTTCTCTGTTTGAATTGTGGCAGGCAGGCCCCTCTTCTTGCGGGCTTTGTGTTATTCGAATTTGAATTATAACGGCCTTGTGGATTAGGCAGGCTTTTGCCTATTTAAGAAAGGCCCATGCCGCAGTGTGGGGCCCTCGCCTAGAGACTTGTAAGTCTGGTGGGTGGCCCTGGCCAGTGGAACCAGGCTAATAAACCTCTCGGTAAATTGTGTGTCCGTGCCATGAATCAAACACTCAGACCCCACATCAGTGTTTCAGTCAGCCATAAGGACAGTATCTTCTGTCACTCCTCTGTACCACATATATGTGTGTAAAAAAAAAAAAAACTGTAGCAAACATATGTGAATGGTTCTTTTCCCACAGGGGAGGTTTCAACATGATAATGTCATATTCCTCTTAGTAATTTTGAGACAGTGAAATCTTATTCAACATTCCAGTTTGGCATGTAGCTCTGTGCTTGCCTGAAATATCAGATGTGATAATAATTTGTCAGTGGGAACCCTGTGTATTTTATATTTGCTGTATTCTGGAAACACAAGCTCTATTGATCTGTCAGTGATTATGTGCCACACCTAGAAGCAGCAGGCATGTCCTCAGTGTCCCCATTCTCTTCCAGCTGAATTAATTCTCCTCCCCAGCAGTCCTCTCAGGGTCTAACCCAAGGCCTGGTCATCCTCCTGATTGACAAAGTCTTCTCCTTCTTTACTTCCAATTCTCCATCAGGGGAGGGGTCATCCAAGGAGCCATGGGTACTCCTGGAAGAAGAGAAGGGAGTAGGACAAAGCCCCCAGGACCATCAATAAAACCCAGGAGGAAACCGAAGGGGAGAGCAGAAAGAGTGAAGGAGTGGCAGTGAAATAAGCAGAAAGGGTGGGTCTGCCTCTCCACATGGGGCCAGTGCAGGCAGGAAGAGGCCTGAAGGCGATTGCGGAGCTGGTGAGAGACTCTCTGGAGGGCTGGGAGAGGTGGCAGAAGCCAGATTGCCATCAGGCCAGGTGTGAGGACATGGAGGGAGCAAGTACAGACAGCTCTTTACAGAAGTCATGCTGAGAATGGGCAGGGAGAGCTGGAGCAATAACTGCAGGGAGTGTGTTCTTACGATGGGTGAGGTCTGAGAGCTACAAAAAGCCTGCTTTTTGTTCAAATGCCCCATGGTTGTAGGAGGGACTTGTCTAGGTGTCTGCCTCTGATAAAACAGTTGAAGGCACCTGACTACAGACATACCACAGCACTAGTGGTTCTCAGACAAAGTTCTACCCCAAGAGAGTCTGGGCTGGGCAGCTGAGAGCACCTGGATTATTTGGAAGCACTACAGCCTGGTTACAAGAGAGACAGAGATAGAGATAGAGACGGAGACAGAGACAGAGACAGAAATAGTGATAGAGATAGAGAGAAAGAGATAGAGATAGAGAGGGAGAGGGAGAGGAGAAAATAACTCAATTAATAAATATCTTCATGTAAATGAAGATTGTTTTTAGAAATCTACAAACACCTAAAAGTTAACTATGCAGGATTGAAAAACAAATATCACCTACCCCCCGCCCCCACACACACCCTGACAGGCTTTCATAGAGCCCAAAGGTTCTATGGACACCTGGGGGATGGGAGGTATATGTGATGATCCTAGTTTTAGGAGAGAGGCCAGCTGTGGTCAGAGTGCATCTGATGACTGGGGAAGCCCTCAGCAGTTCATAAGTATGTGTTGTTCTTACCAGCTCCTGGGGAAAGGAAGGGCTAGAGGCTGCCATTTGTTGGTTACAGGAAAAGAAGGTTGACTTGGAAAAAATGGCCATGTTTTGTATAACACAAGCTACTGCAGAAGGATTTCAGAAGGGTCAATGTTTTGGTTAAAATGTAGTCAAGCTGGGCTCGGTGGCTCAGCCTGTAATCCTGCGCCTTTGGGAGGCTGAGGTGAGTGGATTGTCTGAGCCCGTGGGTTCGAGACCCGCCTGGGCAGCGAGACCTCATCTCTACAATAAATCAAAAAATCAGCCGGGCGTGGTAGCGCATGCCTGTAATTCCAGCTACTTGGAAGGCTGAGACAGAAGGATCACCGGAGCCCAGCAGGTCGAGGCTGCGGTGGCCAGGAGCGGCCACTGCACTCCAGTCTGGGCAACAGAGTGAGACTCCAATTCAAAAAAATAAAAATGAAAATAAAAAATAAAATAAAATGTAGTCAAATGTCACTATGCCTTGAAAAAAATTTCAATAAAAATTGAATTAATTAAAATTGAATAGAAAATTTAACTGCTAAACTAAAGCACATGAGGTATATTTTTTAAAGGACAGCTGACTTCTGCCCTGTCCAAGGTAAACTAACAGAGGCCATATTTATTCTCCTACTTGAAATAGAAAGAAAGAAAGAAAGAAAGAAAGAAAGAAAGAAAGAAAGAAAGAAAGAAAGAAAGAAAGAAAGAGAAAACAGACAAAATATACAAAACAAGGGTTTCAAGACACTAGCTATCAGGCAACAAAGGACAGTGATTCTTGAAATAAGGGGAAAAAATTATTGCCTCTGCTTATTGGTTCGAGAGTTTTTAGGAAACAGGACAGGAAGGGGACTCCAACAAAGCAAGACTTAACTACATGGTGCCTTAAGAAACCCATTTTAAATACAAAGACATAAAAAAAGGCAGAATGTAAATCTGTAGATGCCAGGGGCTATAGGGAGAGGGAACAAGTTGTGACTGCTTAATGGTACAGGGTTAGTTTTTTGGTTTTTTTTTTTGAGTTGGAGTCTCACTCTCCCAGACTGGAGTGCAGTGGCCACCACGGCCACTGCAGCCTCGACCTGCTGGACTCTGGCCATCCTTCCGCCTTAGCCTTCCGAGTAGCTGGAATTACAGGCACACGCTACCATGCCCAGCTGATTTTTCTATTTATTGTAGAGACGACGTCTCGCCAAGTTGCCCAGGCGGGCTTGAACCCACAGGCTCAGGCAATCCACTCACCTCAGCCTCCCAAACTGCGGGATTACAGGCTGAGCCACCAAGCCCAGCTAGGGTTGGTTTTTTTGTTTGTTTGTTTGGTTTTGGTTTTGTTTGCTTGTTTGTTTTTGGTGTAATGAAAATATTTTGGTACCAAATTGAGATAGTGGCTGCACAACAACATTGTGAATGTACTACATGTCACTTAACTATGCACTTTGAAATGATTAATTTTATGTTATG
This sequence comes from Carlito syrichta, assembly GCF_000164805.1. Taxonomy (NCBI): domain Eukaryota; kingdom Metazoa; phylum Chordata; class Mammalia; order Primates; family Tarsiidae; genus Carlito; species Carlito syrichta. Next base: position 116,260 of record NW_007248679.1, read on the forward strand.
TGGTTCTCAGTTGAAAAAAGAAAACCAACAAGACACATTTGTCCCCTATTTATACAGGGGACAAATGTATAAATAACAACCAGCAGACCCACAGGAGATCAAGAAAATAAAGTAATAAGACTCAGCCTTTAAAGTAATTAGGTTTATTGTGTTCATTGAAGAGGAAAGATGAGATTGAGTATTTTGGTAGAGAGATATAAAATATTTTAAAAATCAAAAGAAAATTCTAGAACTGTAAGCAAAACTATCAGAACAGAAGAATTGACAGCTGAAGAGAGAATTAATGAGCTTTTGATGAATCAAAAGACAATATCCAAAGTCCGGGATTGGGAAGTGAAAAGATAGAAAAAAATAGAAGCCGGGTTAAGGAACAGAGAAGTTACAGAAAGGAGTCCCAGAGGCAGAAGAGAGGGGGAAGTGAGACAGAAGCCATATTTAAAGTGTTCATAGTTGATAATTTTTTGAAAAAAAAATGATTAAAGATGTTAAGTCATAAATTTATTGATGACTTATAGGCAGAAACAATGGAATCTGGGAGACAATGGAATGCTATCTTCAAAATGTTAAAAGATAATAACTATCAGACAATAAGTGATGCAGATAAGTGCTCTGCAATTCATAAATGGGAACATTCACTTAGGACAGGAGATATGAAAGGATCATAGGAGTTGGGTAAAGAGTAAGCAGGTCACTCAAAACACATCAGTAAGTGATGTTTACTAGGCAGGTGGTCTAGAAACCTCAAGGTCTTCTGGTGGAACATTGGGTCAGTCTGTTTGGGTAAAACTGAGCTCCTATTTCCAGAGGTGGGATGGAAATTGAGGATGGAGATGGTCTGTAGGAGAAAGATGAATGATCTCATTCTATAGGTGATAAGAAATATTGATGGTGTTTTTGTGTCATCCCTGCTTTGTTTCTTGGTAGGATACCACTAGTAAAGTCTTCTTGCATTTTCCTGGTATAGGTATAAATCATACTGTCTCTTGCTACTTTATATGAGAGAAATGAAATTTAGATAAGTGCCAGGTTCAGCCTTCACTGTACTTTCACTCCCTGGAGAGGAGACATTATTGAGTTGCCATTTTAAAAGAATCCAATTGCAATGAATCTTATTTTCCCTTTTAGTTGTTCCTCTGGAGCCAGAGTGAGACAGTAGATTGGGAGGGAAGAGAAAATAAAGGAGTTCCCTTTCAAAGCTGCTTTCACATAGTTGACCTTTTAATTTATTTCCTCTCTAAGCATCACACTTCTTTTAGTCATAACCTTTCCCTTTCTGTCTCCATAAGGCCAGATACTCCTTCATCTGCAGTCTTCATCAGACACATGAGTGAACTCTGTCTTACTTTAACTGTGTGTTCCTTATCTCTAAGTGTCACTCCTATTGGCCTCCCCTCCCCCAGAGTCCTACTAAGATATGTCTGGCACACATCTTTGCATAATTCATGAGTGGTTTTTTTTTTTTTTTGGAAGCATAATAATTTATTGTATGGACAACAACTGTTAATGCTTTTATAAACAATTCTGTTCATTAAAACAAATCAAGTTTACATAGGGTAAAAATAAACACTCCAAAGTCCACTGTATGCTCACTAGCAAAAACAGATTACAAACATTCAGGCATTTCTGTTTTTCTGATAGTGTGATATATGTGTGAAGAGTTTCCATCAGTTTTCAAAAATGAATTTGACTTTTTACTAAAAATAAACTTACAATATATACATTTTAAAAGAGCAATTTTGTTTACTCTGATGTCTATGAAAATATCTCTTATTTATATCATACCAAATTATTCTTATGGCTTGTAAGTATTGATATTATGAAGATGCATCAAGATATTAATGGTCTGGCCACATTTTCTCCTTATCATGTAAGTAGTAAGACAACTGATTTCTAAAACTCTCAATGTTTCTTTGTTATTTATTCCAGTGGCAAAATATCTTACCCTGAACACTCACCTCATGCAGAGTTTACCATAATGTTCAATGTGAACCACAAAAACCTCCCAACTTAGATCTTTTAATGGAGATTAAATATCAGTGTTTTTCATTTTCCATGTAAAACATTAGATGACTGCTTGTAACCTAGTATACAAGGGGCTATTAAAGCTCTAATGTAGTAACAACTGACACCATGTTTTTATATTAAACACTAGTAATGAAGGATAACATCAAGTGAATTGAGTTATGTCAATAGTGTTTGCTTTTCAAATTATCCTCAAATTCTGTCAATTGAAAAACAAAAGTATACCAGGAATATACTTATGTGTTTCTAAAAATAATTGCACATATATATTCCATATATATTGCACAGACACATGAGTTAACTCTGTCTTACTTTAACTGTGTGTTCCTTATCTATAAGTGTCACTCCTATTTGCCTCCCCTTCCCCAGAGTCCTACTAAGATATGTCTGGCACACATCTTTGCATAATTCATGAATGTTAAAAAAATTATGGTATTCTTTATTATGTGTTTTTAATTACCTCAGTGGCATTGTGCTTTTAGGATCCTGTAATTTGATCTAATGAACAAAATTATAATTTTCCAACAATTTTTTTTCTCTTTCATTTGCATCTCCTGGAATTTTTGGTTTTAGTATTATTTACTTGCTTTACAATTCATCAACTTTAACTTGTGTGTGTGTGTGTGTGTGTGTGTGTGTGTGTGTGTGTGTGTGTATGTGTGTGATTTATTGTAGAACGAGGTCTCACCAATGTCCATGCTGGTCTTGAACTCCCAGGCTCAGGCAATCCTCTCACCTCAGACTCCCAAAGTGCTGGAATTACAGGTTGAGCCACTGTGCCTGGCCAACTTTAACTTTTGCTGATTTAAATTTCTGCTATAAATGTGATACAGTGCTCTTCTTCTAATTGTATGCAATGTGCATAATTCTACCTTGATCAGAGAATATACTTGGTATGACTTGAATTCTTTTAAATTTATTATGACACAGAAACTTACAATACTTCACTTACACGTCTCCCATCCTAGCATTTATGTTATCTATTTTATACATTTGTTATACACCATACAATACAATGTTCCTTTTTTGTTAAGCAATTACTTTTTGAGGGGGTTTTAAAAATAAGAAAAAATCTTATACACTTACACCTGTAGTTACCGTGCTTGTTAACTTTCCCTCTGATATGATTTTCCTTCTGCTTGAAGGATGTCCTAGACATTTTTTATAGTGGTCTGATGTTGATGAATTCTTTCAGCTTTTGTATATAAGAAAATACCTTTATTTTCTACATATATTGTGCTGCTTGAAGTTGTTCTGTGTTTGCTGAGGCTATTTTTTATTCTTTTCTTCTGCCAAGTCTAATTTGCCATTAATTCATCTAGGGCATTTTTCATTTCAGACAATATAGTTTTGCATTTCTAGAAGTTTAATTTTTAGGTCTTCAAAAAAATATCTCACATGTCTCCATTTACCTTTTTGAAAATATAGAATAAAAGTTTAATAATTGTCATACTGTCTTTGCTTATTCTAATACCTGTATCAGTTCTGGGTCAATTTCAACTAATAGATTATTCTTATTGTGAATTATATTTTCAGCTTATTTTCATTGCCTATTGACCTTTGTTTTGATGCCAGATATTATGAATATTATGTTGTTGGGTTCTGGATACTTTTTTATTCTGTGACTGTTTTTGAGATTTGTTCTGGATGCAGTTAACTTTCTTGGAAACATTGGACACAGTCTCATCTTTTCAGGTCTTACTTTTATAATTCTGGTGGGTCAAAGTAATGCTCTGTCCAGAGCTAATTGTTTCTTATTACTAAAGCAAGGCTATATTCTACCTAATGGTTTGTGAATTGTGAGTTTTTCTGGTCTGGCTGGTGGGAATAGGCACTGTTCCCAACTCGGTGTCATTGCCAAGCACTGTCCTTTAATTCTTTCAGATTGTTTTTTCTCTCAGTCTTGGGTACTTTTCTCTCACTTCTAGGCTCGTCACTTCTCTGCAGATATCTGGGTTTCAATCTTTATCCTAAGAACTTTAGCCACCATGATCTCCATGGGACTCTCAGCGTTGACTCCTTGTCTCAAGGTCAATCAGGGACTGCTAGACTCTGCCTGGGTTTCCTCTCCCAATGCTGCATCCTGGGCACTCTCTCAAGGCAATAATTTGGAGCAACCATAAGGCTCATCTCATTTGTTTCCTGTCTTTCAGAATTAATCTTTCTTGTTGCCTGATATCCAATGTCTTGTTTCACATATTTCGTCTTAATTTGTTTATTTGTTTGAGGCAGGAGTTTTATACTCCTGGTTCCTGTTACTCCATCTTGAGTGGAAACAAATGTCTCTTTTCCTTTTTTTTTTTTTTTTGAGTAGGAGTGTCACTCTGTCACCCACAGCCACCACAGCCTCCACCTGCTGGGCACAGGCGAGCCTTCCACTTCAGCCTTCCAAGTAGCTGAAACCACAGGCGTGTGCCACCATACCTGGCTAATTTTTTGGTCTCAAACCCCTCGACTCAGGCAATCCTCTTGTCTCTGCCTTCCAAAGTGCTGGGATTACAGGCACGAGCCAGCTCCCCTTTATTTTCTTAATTTGAGACTTTAAATCATCTCCATAAATATCACGGGTATTCTTTAATTATTTCTTTGATACTTCCTTTCCCTCTGTTTTCTCTGTGTTCTCTGAAGTTATTTGGATGTTAGATCTTCTGGACTAATCCCCTAATTTTATTTTTTTCCCCCTGTGTTTTTATCTGTCTGTCTATCTTTTGTTCTACTCTATTGGAGACTTCCTCAGCTTTATCTTCGATTGACTTTTCAGTTTCTGCTCTTACACTTCTAATTTCCAAAATATCTGTTTTTGAAAGCTTTTTTTAAAAATAACTTCCTGTTCTTATTTAATGGACATTGTAGCTCATCTATCTAGCATATTAATTCTACTTTTAAACATTTTCTTTGGTTCACTTCATTGTCTTCATTTTTTAATTCCCTTTTTAAAAATTGTTTATTTGATTTCTATATTTCATGTTAAAGGCTTATATTGTAAGGTGATCCCTGGTTTCTCATTCATATTTAAGAGGAGACACTTAAAAGCAAATTGGAAATTCTTGCCTACTTACACAAAAATAAACTTCATATTTGCAAACAGTAAATTACCAAATTATGTACTCATCCTTATATTCCTTATTTCAAAGTGCCTTTCTATATTTACTTCTCTTCTTGCTAGAATGCTTCCTCCAAGAGTATGATCAAAAAAGAATTTTTTTGTAAAGTAAAACTCTGTGAGACTCTGTATATCTGAAGATATCTTTATTGCATCTTCACCTTAAATGGTAATATAGCAGAGTATAAAATTCTAGTTCAATTGTCTTTTTCTACAACACTTTCAAAACCATTATTCCATGATCCCTTCTCACCCAATAGTTGCTGTTGGCGAGTCTGATGTCTGCCTTGTTCTGTGCTGTCTGCAAGTTTTCTGAGTGCTACCTTTTTTCTTTCTGAACATCCCTAATGAAGCCAAAATCCTAGATTTCTCTTTAGAAGACAGTGATGACTCTTAAAAGCAAATTGGAAATTCTGCTGGCAGCCAAGGTTGTCATTGTCACCACAAGATTTGTAAGGCCAGTCACTGACCAGCCTGCATACTAGTTCTGCAGCTGAAGGAAACATTCGACCCCAGGATCATTGGAAACTCAAAATTCTTCATCAGTTTGCTGTTGGGGAATTTATTAGGAGGTAAATTTCAAGAGGCAAGGATGGTGGGGGATGGGAATGGAGCCATGTTCACTCTGGGTTCCAGGTTATCTGGGTTCCATCTAGATAGAACAGAGATGTCTGTTTTTGTGTCCCTCTCCAAAGCTTCCACCCAAGCCTGTTCACAGGAATGTGTGGCTTGGTAAAGGAGGAGCACATGCACCTGGGTCTTGGGAGTGACAGAATATGTTTGCAATGTCTATAAAACAGTGATGCTGTGGGGTGGGGGGAGTCTTTGGGGAAGAATTGATGGAAGAACACCATGTTGGACAGTGAACAAGTGTGTGTGTGTCAATCAATACCAGCTCACTTTTCAGATGAAAAAAAAATTGAGCTGGGCTCAATAGCTCACTCCTGTAATCCCAGCACTTTGGGAGGCATAGGTGAGAGGATTGCCTGAGTCCACGGGCTTGAGGCCAGCCTGGGCAACATGGCGAGAACTTGTGTCTACAATAAAATCCAAAAATTAGCTGGGCATGGTAGCTCATGCCTGTAGTTCCAGCTACTTGGAAGGCTGAAGTGGAATGATCACCTGAGCCCAGCAGGTCAAGGCTGTGGTGGCTGTAAGCATACCACTGCACTCCAGCCTGGGTGACAGAGCAAGACTTCCACTCCAAAAGAAAAAAAAAAGAAAGACAAAATCACTTCAGCCAAAGTTTCTCTGCTTGTATGAAGAAAACTTGAGGAATTTTACTCACTTTTACTCTCATCAAGCCCTGACAAGTACAACGGGACCTTCAGGACTTCCACTTTCCATCAGGTTTTCCAGGAAATTCGTCACTTCCTACCATGCCCAGTACCACTACTCATGTGTCTACAGAAGCAGACTTACGATGTTAGTTCAACTCCTTCCATCTGTGGAGATATGTGTAGAGGAACTTATGGTAGGCAGAAAAGTGGTCACCTCAGAGACCTCTATGCCTTGCTCCTGGAATTTGTGAATTTGTTATATTGCATGGCAAAAAGGACTTTACAGGTGTGATGATTAAGGTATGGATCTTGAAATTGTCCTGGATTTTCTGGGTGGGCCCAATCTAATCATGAGTCAGAGAGATAAGATGAAAGAAAAAGGAAAAACTGAAAGTGTAAGAAAAATTCAACCCACTGTCGCTGGCTTTGAAGATAGAAGAAGAAGGTCTCAAGCCAAAGATGTGACAGCCTGGAGAAGCTGGCAGCAGCCCTCAACTCACAGCCAGCAAGAAGATGGGAATCTCAGTCCGACAACCCAAGGAATTCTGCCAAGACTCCAAATGAGCAGGAAATGAATTCTTCACTAGAATCTCCCAAAAGGAAAGTGGCCTGCTTACACCTTGGTTTTAGCTCGGTGAGACCCATATAGGACTTCTGACCTCCAGAACTGTAAGATGATATACTCATGTTAAGCCAGGAAGTTTGTGGTAATTTATTATGGCAGCAATATAAACTACCATGGAGCCTCATACAAATGTCAATGAACAGTCAACAAATTGAGATGACTATGAATTGAGTTGATCCTGATATATATAATCCTGGGCATTATCATGCTCCCAGATACTGATCACAAGAAGTAGGAACTATTATCTGGTCATAGACACCACAGATTGTAAGATGCACCCCACTGTATATGGAAGGGGACCCAAAGAAACCCAGAATTATCTTTTGGAGGGTAGGCTTCCCTCGCTGGGTAAGTGTTCTAGAAACCCATTGGCATCAGTGAACCAGCAAACATTGTTGTAAGAGGCTGCCTGAGGCTTCAGTGAATTATTTTTTGGAGATTCTTTCAATGCTTTGCCCATTTCATGATGGATGATTTACAACAGTACCTGACCACACTGCACTTAGTGTTGTAGCTTTTTACCAAAAACAGCATAATCCCCATGTCCCACCCTCCCTATTCACCCAATCTCACACTGAGCGTCTTTTTTTGTTTGTTTGCTTCCCTGATTGAAAAATGTCCTCAAAAGGGAAACATCTTGCCCATGTGGAAGAGGTGGAAAAAAAAATAGCATCCTTGATGAGTTCAAAAACTGTTTTGAGCAGTGGAAAAAACCCCTTGGTAGGTGAATTGCATCAAATGAAGAGTACTTTGAAGGTGACTAAAGTTTAAACATGTAAGAATAAGTACACAATATTTTATAAATAAATTTTGGGTTTTCTGGCATCTCCCTCAAATATATTAAAATATGAATTTTAAAACTGATGAATTTCTAGCTGGGCACAGTGACTCACACTTGTAATCCCAGAGCTTTGGGAGGTTGAGGTGAGAGGATCACTGGAGGCCAGGAGTTTGAGACCAGCTTGGGCAACATAGTGGGATCCTGTCTCTACAAAAATATGTAAAAATAAAAAAGTTAGCCAGGCACAGTGGTGCACACCTATAATCCTAGCACTTTGGGAGGTCAAGGTGAGAGGATTGCCTGAGCTCGAGGGTCAAGACCAGCCTGGGCAACATGGTGAGACCTCATCTCTACAATAAATCAAAAAATTAGCTGGGCATGGTAGTGCATCCCTGTAGTTCTGGCTACTTGGAAGGCTGAGACAGAAGGATCACCTGAGCCAAGCACATCAAGGCTGCGGTGATCGTGAGCAGCGTGTCAGTATACTCTAGCCTGGGTGACAGAGTGAGACTCTGGCTCAAAAGAAAAAAAAAGCCAGATGTAATGGAACACGCCTGTAGTTCCAGCTTCTCAGGAGGCTGAGGCAGAAGGATCACTTGAGTCCAGGAGTTCAAGGCTACAGTGAGCTATGATCACAACACTGCATTCGAGCCTGGGTGACAGTGAGATCCTGTCACTAAAACAACAAGAACGATAATAATAGAAAATTAAATTCTGTTTAATCTTTAGGACTAAACCAAACCCTGAAGAAGGAAGGCAGAAAGGGATGACTTGAATGGTACCAGGCCCTGAGGTTGGCCCATCCACCTGCCCCAGCACTACCTTGCTCCAATTCTCTGCCCTCCAGCAGTTATCAAAGCCCCCAGGTCCTTTTCAGCCAGAGGAAGAAGACAGTAACTCTGCATCTACTGTTGCATTGGGTTTAATGTCTTTCTCGTTCCCAACATCTCAGAAAGATGGTCAAAATCAAGAGCCCAGAGCCATAGCCAGCCTCTCTAGCCCAAGTGAAGTGAACCATAAAAGAGTCCCATGAACTAAACTGTAAGTTAAAACAATTGAAAAACCCCTTAGCTTACACAGCATAACATAGCTACTGATGAAGGTGGACAATTTACATTTTGTTCCATCTACATGTTTTTCAATTTTATTTTCTGGAAGTGTTCAAATATGCACAAAAAGTAGAGAGAATAACATCACGAGCTTTCATGTGCCCATCATCCAGTTGCAACAATTAGCATCAGAAATCTGGTTTCCTCTCTCTACAACTTGGTTTTTCCATGGGCGTATTTTAAAACAAATTCCAGATACCATGTCATCTCACCTATAAATACTTGATTGTACATTTCCTTCTTATTTATTTATTTTTTATTTTTTTATTTTTTTAGTTGGGGTCTCAGTCTGTCACTCAGGCTGAAATGCAGTGGCACAATCATGACTCACCATAGTCTCAACCTCCTGGGCTCAGGAGAAGGGATTCAAGTTTGGCATAAGAAGGTTCAGAGGCAAGTCTTCCAGTGTTCCTGTCATGATGAAGAGATGTGAAATCCTCACAAGAAAGATGAAAGGAAAATTGAGAAGCTCTTCTGCATGATATGCCCATCTAGGCTATTTGGAGAAGGATGGATACAAGACCTTTTCTTTATCTCTCTAAATAGAGATTCAAGGCCAGGTGTGGTGGCTTGTGCCTGTAGTCCTAGCACTTTGGGAGACCAAGGTGAGAGGATTACTTGAACCCAGGAGTTTGAGACCAGTCTGGGCAAAATAGCAAGACCTCGTTTCTACAAAAATCAAAAAATTAGCTGGGTATGGTGGTGCTCCTGGAGTCCCAGCTATGGAGGAGGCTGAGGTGGAAGAATCACCTGAGTCCAGGGATCGAGGAGGCAGTGAGCCTTGATCGTGCCACTGCACTCCAGTTTGGGTGACAGAGTGACACCACGACTCAAAAAACAAGCAAAAAAAAAAGAAAAAACCCCACAGAGATTCATTCATACCAAATGGGCCCTCCAATGATGGAAAAGTCACTGTGTAACTTTTTTTAATTATAGAGATGTAAATCAGTGATGACAACAAGCTTTTGGCCCATCCGATAAGGTGGCTGGCGCTCACTGCTGATGAGCCTTGGCTGGGGCTCAGAGGGAGTCTTGCCAGCAGGATGAGACCAGAGTCCCAGCGTCCCCTCTGTGAGAGTTCCAAAGGCCACGCTCACTTGGAAGTGAATCATGCCTATTCTGAACAAGAGCAAAAACTCAAGAAAAAATATCATTGAGCAAGGTGTTTAATGGCTTCCGTTTATTTCCTCTTTTGAAACATTAGGAATTGTCAAACTTTGTTCAGGTTCATTAGGAAATGCCTAGAAGAAGGAAAAACGAAAAAACAAGACACTTGTTCGTTGACGCACAACTGTCTTTGGGCATCGTTTCTAGGCATGAGCTGCCTTTCTTTAGACAGGGGTTTATCTCCAAGACTTCCTTGTGCTAGGATAGCTGGTTGCCAGAAACTGGGGACATGTGCACACTCACACAGTCGAGCTATACTTGCTGTTTATTGTTTATTTGCTAGAACCTTTTGGGTGTGAGGTTAATTTGGAAAGCATTTCCAAAGACTAACACTTTGGTGTTTCTTACTCACATATTTTCTGTATTTTGAAATTGTATTATTAATGTGGTACAACCCTCCTATCTAATTTAACTAAATAGGAATGCTTTGCTATTTGTACTTCTTGAAGAGTGTGTGTATGTCTATGCATGCTTCACACTTTTATTTGCAGATGTGCATCAAGTAACCAACCAAATAAACAAACACTGTTCTACTTCCGTAAAGTGACTTTAAGAGTTATTAAAGACTGGGTGCGGTGGCTCACACCTATAATCCCAACACTTTGGGAGGCCAAAATGAGACCAGCCTGGGCAACTTGGTGAGACCTCATCTCTACAGTAAATCAAAAATTATAAGGGCATGGTGGTGCATGTCTGTAGTTCCAGATGCTTGGAAGGCTGAGGCCGAAGGATCACCTGAGCTCAGTAGGTCGAGGCTGTCGTGGCCATGAGCGTGCCACTGCACTCTAGCCTGGGTGACAGAGTGAGACTCCCACTCAAAAAAAAGGAATTGTTGGAGTGTGTGTGTGTGTGTGTGTGTGTGTGTGTGTGTGTGTGTGTGTGTGTATACCTATATACGTATGGCTTGTTTGTTCAGAGATGGGGTTTGCTCTGCCACCCAGGCTGGAGTGCAATGGTGTAATCATGGTTCACTGTAGCCTCAAACTCCTGGGTTCAAGCAATTCTCCTGCCTAGGCCTCCCAAAGTGCTAGGATTGAATTATATTTCAGTGAACTTGAGTAAGACATTTGAGTGCATGTCAAATTAGAGTGAGCAAAACATTGGCCTATACATACTGTTTTTATTTGAATTTTAAGTTAAAACCAAACTGTGGTTACAGAATGGATTATGCTCCTATATTTATTTACTCAGCTTCAAAAGAAATGCTAATCCAGCTCTTCTTCTGAGCAGGCCATGTTCAACAAGCCACTAACCAACTGTGAGGCCAATGCCAGAGGACTAGCATAGGGACTGTAGACATCCACCAGGCTCCTTTCTCAAGCACTTGGGAGCAATGATCTTCTCGGGGCCACATGGACACCTCATCCCCTGCCTTGGACAATGGATGGTATTATCTTGCTGGAGTTCCTTCTAACTCTGCCAAAAATATCTTTGAGACAGAGAGGCTAATGGGAAGAACGTGAGTGGGAATGGCTCCAATGAGGTTCAACCCTGGAGGCATCCCAGTGCTGGTTGTATTGTTTGACTTGCTGGGAGCCTGTCCTCCAATTTCAGGCACTTCTTGGGACTCATGACTATTCCCACTATTCCTGAGTCTGGGACTCTAGAGAGATTAAGGGACCACTCTGGGCACCTAGAGTAATAAGAAAATGCTGTGTACCTGTGCTCGACTGTCACTTGTCACAAATGATTTTGTTCTTTCTTCTGTTTTTTGTAGGAGTAGAGGTGGACAAAATATAAAATGTCTCTCTTCTTACTTCAAAAGGAAAAATACAGTGAGAAGGAGGGGAGAGAGAAGAAGAGGATAAGAGGGAAGGACTGAGTGGAAAGGAGAAAGACATAGGGAGAGAGAAAGAGAGACAGAGATAGAGAGACAGAGACACAGAGAGACAGAGAGGGGTGGGGGAGAGAGAGAGAGAGAGAGAGAGAGGTCAGTTCATCGTTGTTTGGGAAAAACTTGAAGTCTATAACAACAACTATCAGTTGTGGCGAGTGGCCTCAGCTCTGCTGAAGGGAATCCAGGCCACATTAAAATCTGGAGAATTTGAAACGGCGGCGTTTGTGGTGGCCTGCAGATTTCCATTGGCAATTTCTTGAAAGCCAAAGAGTTATAATTAAAATAGAAATGGATCCAATTATTTCTGCCTCCTGTCTGAAAGGATGTGTCAGTAATGAGAATCACATGTCTAAACTCCAGCTCCTTTTATTTCCAAGCAAGTTGCCCCATGAGAGAAATTCCTTCTTTTCAGCAAAGCCCAATAAACCATATTTCTCCCTCCTCCTTGGCTACCGTGGTTTTGCCCTGATTTTTACAAGTCCCAGCGATGGAGCTCAGTCGTAGTATAGAGGTTCTCATTTATTTCTCCTTTCTTCTCTTTATAAGACATGTCAGCGTGGTGGGACATATCTTTTTGTTTCAAAGAGACAGAGATGAGAGGGGTAGAAGTGCTCAGTCTTAACCAGACAAGATGCAGCTTCTCAGGAGTGACAAGCTGGGTGGCTGGGCCATTGCCACCTCCGATGTTATTAAGTTAAGGGAAGGAGGTGAGGCGGTGACTAGGTGGGAGCAAGTGAGGAGGTAAGTCAGGAGGTAAGAAGGTAGCCAGGAGAGGCCAGTCTTGGGAAGAATTTTACCCACTGAGTGAGTGAGGCTCAGATAACACGGTGGCCCTCAATGTGCCTTAAAAATGGCAGAACCAAGCCGGGCTCGGTGGCTCAGTCTGTAATCCTGCGCTTTGGGAGGCCGAGGTGAGTGGATTGCCTGAGCCTGCTGGTTCGAGACCCGCCTGGGCAACTTGGCTAGCCCTCATCTCTACAATAAATCAAAAATTAGCCGGGCGTGGTACCGCGCACCTGTAGTTCCAGCTACTTGGAAGGCTGAGGCGGAAGGATCGCCGGAGCCCAGCAGGTCGAGGCTGTGGTGGCCGGGAGCGGCCACTGCACTCCAGTCTGGGCGACAGAGTGAGACTCCAACTCAAAAAAAAAAAAAATGGCAGAACCTGACCTGGAACAAAATGTCATGGTCACCAGGAATAAATAGATGACTTCTCATGTTAGATTTACTCTTTGCAGTGCAGATCCCTTCAAGATCTGCAGGATATTCCAACCCCCAACCCCTTCCACTTTCAGAGCCAGCCCCCATACCCAGCTGCTATAAACATTCATGTGCAAGCCTTTGTGTAAGCCTATGTTTTCATGTGCTTATTAGTCATTTGAATATCTTTTTTGGGGGTGAAATATCCATCCAAATCTATTGCCCACTTTATTTATTCATTTTTTATTTAGAAAATTTACTTTATTTTAAAAGTATATATAATATGTCCCATGACATAAAATTCTAGACATAGATTTAAGAACAGTATAATGGAAAAAATATAAATATCTTTTTTCTTTTCCTACTTGTATCTTTTGTGCTTATATTGTCTTTTCTCAGGTTGGCATTTTTCTTTATTTTGCGATTTGATTCACACTTATAGTAAAAACAATTTAAATGCTATAGAAAAGTCTAAAGCAAAAGGTAAACATTCCCTTTTTTCCATCTCCTCCTCAGTATCAGTAATGCTCCTTCCAAACTTTCAACCACATGGAAAACATTTTTGTTTTCAAGCTGAAATCCGTGTAAAACTAACTCTTGTTAAAGTCTGTGGCTATATTGGCAAGACGGAGAATGATCTAGATTAAGGCTGCTCTCTCCTATTGCCCACTTTAAAATTAAGTTGTCTGATTTGTTTATTATTGAATTGTAAAAGTTCTTTATATATTCTAGATACAAATCCTTTAACAGACATAGGTTTGCAAATATTTTCACATAGTCTGTAGTTTGTCTTTTCTTAATGAGATCAAGTAGTGTGAGTCTTCCAACTCTGTTTGTTTGTTTCAGTAGCTGTAAGGGGTACAAATAGTTTTGGGTTACCTGGTTGCATTGGTATAGTGTTGAAGAAGTCTGGGCTTTAAGTGTATTGGCACTCCCACATGTTCTTTTTAAAACTTGTTCTGATTATTCCAGGTTCTTTGCATTTCACATACTTTTAGGATTACATTTTCCATTTCTACAAGAAATCCTATTGGGATTTTGATAGGAAGTCTGTTGAATCTATAGGTCAATTTGGGGAGAGCTGCCATATTAATAATAGTGTGTCTTTTCATCACAAGGAGACTAATGGAATATGTCTCCTTCATTTAGATCTTTAATTTATCTTGGAATGTCTTGTAATTTTTAGTGTACAAGTCTTGCATATTTTTTTTTTTTTTTGAGTTGGAGTCTCATTCTGTCACCCAGACTGAAGTGCAGTGGCCGCTCCCGACGACCGCAGCCTCGACCTGCTGGGCTCCGGCGATCCTTCTGCCAAGTAGCCAGAATTACAGGCATGCGCTACCACGCCCGGCTGATTTTTTGATTTATTGTAGAGATGAGGTCTCACCAAGTTGCCCAGGCGGGCTCGAACCCGCGGGCTCAGGCAATCCACTCACCTCAGCCTCCCAAAGGCACGGGATTACAGGCTGAGCCACTGAGCCCAGCAAGTCTTGCATTTCTTAAGTTAAGTTTACTCATAGGTATTTTATTCTTTTGGATTCTTTTGTGAATGGGATTTTCATTTTTGGATTGTTTATTCTGCATATATAGAAAAATTTGATATTTTAAATATTTATCTTTTTTTAATGTTGATCTTTTATCCTGAGATATTACCAAACTTAATACCAGCATGTGTATATTATATATATATTATATATATATATATATATATACTGTATAGATATATGTAAAAAGCTTTTCTACATACTGAATCATGCTTCTGTGAATTAAAAAAATATTTTTGCCTTTTTTCTCCAATTTATATGCAATACATTCGATTGTTCCTTCTTGTATTCTTGTATTGACTAGAACCCCTAGTATTATGTTGAATAAGAGTGATGACAGCAGATATCTCTTGGTTTTCAACAAATTGCAAGTGTATGTGTGGTGTATGTGTGTGTGTGTGTGTGTGTGTGTGTGTGTGTGTGTGTGTGTGTGTGTTTATTTTTATTTTTTGAGTCGGGATCTTAGACTGTCACCCAGGCTGAAATATAGTCACATGCTTATGGCCAACCACAGCCTCAACCTCCTGGGCTCAAGTGATTTTCCGCCGCAGCCTCCCAAGTATCTGGGACTACAGGTGTACATGACTATACCTGGCTTCTTTTTTTATTTTAATAGAGATGAGGTCTCACTATGTTGTCTAGGCTGGTCTTCAACTTCTGGGCTCAAGCAGTTCCCCAACCTCAGCCGCCCAAAGTGCTGGCTGGATTTGCTTTTTTATTCAGTGTGAGAATCTGTGATTTTGACTGGAATATTTATTCCATTCACCTTTAATGTAATTATTAATATGGTTAGATTATGTGTCATTATGCTATTTATTTTCTAGATGTTTTATGTTTGTTGTTTCACTATTGTTCCTTCTTTCCCTTCTTTGTGTTAGGCAAATAATTCTGAATAGCATTTTAATTTCTCAGTTGATATTTAAACTGCAATTTGAGCTATTGTCTTAGTATTTGCTCTGGGGACCACAATATGCATTTTAACATATCACAACCTACCTCAGCTAAAATAATTAATAACTTAACCCAGTAAGATATAGCACCTTTCCTCTAATATAGCTCTTTCTGCCTTACCTTAGTCTCAGTTTTGTGCTACAAGTGTCACATATTACTACATCTATATATGTTATAAACTCAACAATTCAGTTGCTTTATATACTATTATGCCATTTAAATAAATAATAGACAAAATTTTGTACTCATTAAGTCTTTTATGCTTACCCACATACTAACCATTTTCAGTCTTCTTCTTGTAGATTCAAGTTATCAACCGGAGTAATTTCCATTCATCTAGAAGGACTTTCTCTAGTATTTTTTGATAAGGCAGGTTGTTACTTATACATGATCTCAGTCTTTGTTTATCTGAGAATGTCTACTTCACTTTTAGTTTTGAAGGATACACTTGCTGGATATAGAATTCTTGGCTGGTAAATGTTTCTTTCCGCACTTCACATGTATCATTCTACTGCCTTGTGACCTCCATTGTTGCTAATGAGAATTTAACCATTATTTTTATTGTTGTTCCCTTACAGGTGATTAACTTTTCTCTTGCTATTTTCAAGATTTCCTCTTTGCTTTTTATTTTCAACAGTTTAATGTGACTAAGTGAAGATGTCTTTGTGTTTTTCCTACTTATGGTTCATTAGGATTCTTAGATCTGTAGATTAATTTTTCCATCAAATTTGGGAAGAAGGGTCTTACGTAATTATTTTTTTCAAAATTTTTCCTGCCCTTTTTCTCTCTCCTCTCATTATGAAGTTCCCATTACACAGTAGGTATGCTTGATTATTGTCCCATAGGTCTCTAGAACTTTGTTCATTTTTCTTCAATCTTTTTCCTTTTATTCTTCAGACTGGATAGCAGTCTATCTTTAAATTCACTGATTCTTTCTTCTGATAACTCAAATCTACTGTCTGTCTCATATAGTCAATTTTAAAAATTATTATTGTATTTTTCAACTGTAAAATTTCCACTTTGTTCTTTTTTATTTTATTTTTTTAATTAGAAAATATAGTTTATTTAGAACGTAAATTAGAGAGAGAGTGAGAAAGAAGAGATTCACCTCCCCAAGGTAGGGGAGGGGGCCAAAGCCAGGAACCATGGCTTGGTCATGTTCTTTTTTAAAATTATATTTTCTTATTGATATTTTAACTCATTGAGTCATTTTAATAATATTTTCCTTAAATTCTTTAAGTATGGTTTCCTTTGAATTTTTTAAAACATATTTTAAATAGCAGCTTTGAGGTCTTTTTTCTGTGAAATCCAACATCTGGAGCACTCAAAGACAGTTTCCACTGACTTTTTCCTCTTAAGTATGGATCACATGTCTCTAGTTTTTTGCATGACTCATAAACTTTTGTTGGAAATTAGATATTTCAGATAATATATCATAACAACTCTGGATTCAGTTTTCCTTTCATCCTCTAAGAGTCTTGGCTGCTGCTGCTTTATATTTGTTTATAACTCACCCAGACTTGAGCTGCAGACAGAATCTGTCATGTTTCAGTGTGCATCTGCTGATAGTTCTGCTCCATTTTTTTAAAAAGTGTTATTTTGGTGGGGGAAGGGAAGGGGTTGGCTTCTTATGGGCTGCCTTTGTGTCTGCATAGCTTAATGATCACTCAGTGATTGGTCAGGGGTTGTGTTCAAACACAGCACTCTGCTGCTGGGGGATCTGTGTTTGCACTGAGGAATGTATTCAACTTTGGGGCAGTTTTCAACTCTCCCCCAGGTGTAACTTTACACCAGGCTCTCTTGGGTCTCCACTGTACATGCACACAGCCTCCTGGATAGCTAAGGACATGTGGAATGCTTAAAGCCCTCCATGCCAGCTCGTTTCCAGGATCTTCCTGTTAAATTCTGGGTAGTCCCATATTGTTCATCCCAACTGGGACTTACACTTCAGGCTAGGAGATCTGCAAGCTCTTCCCACTCGCTGCTGGCTGTGGCTTTCCATTCTTCACTCCAAACCCATTGAAGGCCAGGCCTGTCTTGGTCAAATAACCATGCTGACTGCACTGGGCTGGGCTGGACAGCAGAGGCAGTTCCAGCAAGAATACCATACATTCCCTTTGCTTTTACTTGAATCTCCATTGTTGTTTGTGTGTGTGAATATAAGTTTCTCAATTTGTTGTTTGCCTGTAGTCAACTTCCAGAGTCCTGAAATGATTGTTTTTGACAATTCTGTCCAGTTTAATTGTTATTTCAAGGGGTGAGGATTTGTTGACCTCTTCACTTTTTCATAGCTGGAAGTCCCATCTATGTACAGTGTATGTATTTCCAAAGAAATGCACTTCATTATTTTAAGCGTGACATCTTATTGATTTCAATATGAATGAGTACTAATAAGTAAAGCTAAATTTAGAAAAACAGAGGTTCATAATAGCGTGGCTTTGACATTTTATGATCAGAAACAGAAAAGCTTTTTCAAAAGGCAATTTGAGATAATTCTCAAGATTTCAAGTCTTGGATTTAAAAAACCTATTTATCTGAATAGCAAGAGCCTGATGTTTTCACAGCAGGAAATTATTTCGAGCATTTAATTTAGCATCAAGCATGTGAATTAACTGAAGTCTAAATTAAAATATTCCAAATTTATTCCTGACCCTGGTTGTTATTGAGGCATAATATAAATATTTCCCTGGTGTTCTGTGAGAGGTTGAAGGAATTTTGAAGTCATGATTTATATATCTGCCATCTTCTTTTAAATGGATTCAGCTGTAATGTCCATGGTACTAGGAGAAAGTGTTTTCCAGGACTGTGCCCATCTCAAGCTCCCAGCCAGACCACTTCCCCTGGATCCTGTTCAGCCCTCTCCTCCTTTCTGGCTCATTCCAATGGCCCCTGATTTGGATGAGGATGTAGGAAGAGGGGTTGCAAAGCCAGGAGGACAGCTAGTCCTGGCCTCTAAGACCTCATGGCCACCTGGGGAGACTGAGGCATCCAGAACCCTGGAAGTAAGGTAGAGAGCTGCTTCTAAAGAGGATGAAGAGCACATCTGAAGAAGAAAACCTTCCTTCAAGAACCACCACAGAGGGCCAGGCACAGTGGCTCATGCCTGTAATCCCAGCAGTTTGGGAGGCCAAGGCGGGAGAATTGCTTGAGTCTAGGAGTTGGAGACGAGCCCGGGCAACATAGTGAGATCTCTTCTCTAAAAATAAATTAATAAATTAGCCAGGTGGAGTGGCATATGCCTGTAGTAGTCCTAGCTACTAGGGAGACTGAGGCAGGAGGATCACTTGAGCCTAGGGGTTTGAGGTTGCTGTGAACTATGATCGTGCCACTATACTCTAGCCTGGGTGATGGAGTAAAACTGTATCTCTAAAAAAACAAAACAACAACAACCAAAACTGAAAACCCACCACAAACTTGCCTCTGGGTGTAGCTTGAGAAGTTTGAAGCCATTAAGCTTCCCCTTCTACTTGGTGTTCTCCTTTGTCTTTCTGGCATGCTCTTGTTGTCATCATTGGCCAACACATCTTTCCCCAAGTCTCAGTGTTTCCTAAAGAGGGTCCAATACTCATCATTGTCTCCTCAAGTCTGAGAATATTAGGTGATCTATTTGAACCTTTGAGAATCCCGATTCCTGTCCCTTTTGCCTCTACTTCACCTCCAGATACCTCCTGATTTGTCACCTTTGTCCTGCCCTGCCCTAGGAAACCCTGTGTTTCCTACATGAGACCCTGACTGTGATGTGAATGGCTCCCTACTCCTCTCCAAGCCAATCTGCATTCTGCTGGCTTCCTGGGACTTCTGTGATCTGGTCTGCCCTCACCTACCCCCACTGACTTCCCAGCTGGAAGATATAGTGGCCGCAGGGTGAGGGAAGGGGCCTGCGTGACTGTAAAACATTGCACCACTAACAAAAACGTCCTGATATTTAGGAGCATAAAAATAATTTTTACACAAAATCAATCACAGAAGCACTCAGATTCAAGCCTGTTTTTAAAGGTATTCATGGGAGTGGTTCAGAGTCAGCAGACCCAGGGTGTGGACATGAGCTCAGAATGGCTTCTCTGGTGCAAAATTTGTGATGTGATCCTTCAGAGCAAAAGCTGCCCAGGCCTTTCTCACCCCTTTCCTGATATGGCATGATTACAAGCTGAATTGTGTTCTCTACAAGGATCCTTTGAAGTTCTAACCCCCAGGACCTCAGGATGTAGCCTTATGTGGAAATACTGTCCTTGCAGATGTAACTAGTGAGGATGAAGTCATCAGGGTGGGCCCACATTCAACATGACTGGTGTCCTTGTAGGAAGAGGGAAGATGATGGGAAGACACAGAGGCACACAGCCACAAAGGCCAGTGTGTGGACATGGAGGCAGAGGTTGGAGTTAAGCTACCATGAACCAAGGGATGCCTGGGGTTGTCAGAATCTAGGAGAAGAAGCTGGGTGTGGTGGCTCATGCCTGTAATCCCAGCACTTTGGGAGGCTGAGGTACCTTTCTCCTGGAAATGAGCAAGTTCTCTCTCTATTAATTCATGCGAGTGCATTGCTGAAAAATGTCTGGCACTTCCTCCTCTCGTTGGCTTATGATCTCGTCCCACAGCATGCCGACTCCCTTGCCCTTTGCCGCCCACTCTGACTTCTGTGACTCCTGTTCCTCTCTCTTCTTTCTTTCTTTTTTCTTGAGTCGGGGTCTCACTCTATCACCCAGGCTGCAGTGCAGGATCATGATCACAACTCACCGCAGACTCGACCTCCTGGGTTCAGGAGATCCTTCCACGTCAGCCTCCAGTAGTTGGGACTACAGGTATGCACCACCACAGCTGGCTAATTTATTTATTTATTATTTATTCATGTATTCATTTTTGTAGAGATGAGGTTTTGCCACAACTAAGTAAAAGCTTCCTGAGGCCTCCCCAGAAGCCAAGCAGATGTCAATGCCATGCAGAACTGCAAGCCAAATAAACCTTTTTTCGTTATAAATTACCAAGCCTCAGGGTTTGTTTTTTAAATATACATAGCGATGCAAATGGACTAATACATTTACTGTGAGATCACAGCTGATCTTGGGCACTAGGGAAGCGCTAGCCCGGCGTAGCTCTGTGACTCTGTGAGAGAAATGACAGGATAGTCGGGCACCATGGCTCATGTCTGTAATCCCAGCACTTTGGGAGGCTGAGGTGGGAGCATTGCTCAAGTCCAGAAGTTCAACACCAGCCTGGACAACATAGCAAGACCTCATCTCTACCAAAAAAAAAAAATTGTTTTTAAAAATTAGCCAAGCGTTGTGTGTTCCTATAATCCCAGCTACTCAGGAGGCTGGCACAGGAGGATCACTCGACCTCAGAAGTTGGAGGCTGCAATGAACTGTGATCATGTCACTGCATTTCAGCCTATGCAACAGAGTAAGACCCTGACTCAAAAAAGAAAGAAGAAGGGGGGAGAGAGAGAGGAAGGAAGGAAAAAAGGAAGGAGGAAGGAAGAAAGGGAAAAGAAAGAGGGCAGGGGTGTGAGACAAAGCGCTATCCTTAGGAGAGGCCAAGCAGGGATGGCTGGACAGCGGTAACGTTGACAAGTGACAGCATCTCTCAGCCAGGTCTTGCCTCCTGCCCAATTCAGGGCCTTTGCATAGGCTGTCCCTCTACTGGGAACTCTCTAACTGGCTCCTTCCCCCACATCGTGCCTCCCCTAAGTGTCACCTTCCTTCTTAAGGGAGCCATATTGTCCCCTTCCCCAGGCCATTCTTTGCTTGCCTCATCACATCATTATGATTCTTCATTATTTCATTTCTGGTCTGCCCACTTCCAAGGTGAACTGCTTGAGGGAAACAGCAATGCCAGTTTTTGCCCCTGTTGGCCCCTATGGTCTAGCCACTCAACAGGCAGGAGTCTATTAAAACAGAAGTCAGCCGGCTGAGCATGGTGGCTCATGCCTGTAATCCTAGCACTTTGGGAGGCCAAGGCAAGAGGATTGCTTGAACCCAGAAGTTCAAGACCAGCCTGAGCAATATAGTGAGGCCCTATTTCTGCAACAGCAACAAAAAAAATTTAGAAAAGCAGAAGTCAGCCTACGTCACTGTGTGGCTCAGAACCATCCGTGACTCCCCAGACCACAGAGAATGAAAGTCCAGGAGCTTACTGTGCCTACTGGGGCCCTCAGGGTCTGGCCCCGTCTGTCTCTCTCAGGCATCTTCTATGCTCACCACAGCGATCCCTTGGGGCCCCTGAGTCAACCAGTTCCTCTCATGCAGTGGGGCCTCCACCCCAGACACTGTCTCTCTAGATACATGCATGTCTGTCCTCTTCACCTCTTTCAAGTCTTAGTTCAAATATCACCCTCTCAGTGTGCCTATCTTGGCCATCTGATTTTTTTTTTTTTTTTTTTTGAGTCAGAATCTTACTGTGTTGCCCAGACTGGAGTGTAGTGGCAGTATCATAACGATCACAGCTCATGGCAGCTTCAGCCTCCTGGTCTCTGGTGATCCTTCCACCTCAGCACCCTGAGTCGCTGGAACTACAGGCAGGTGCCACCACATTCAGCTAACTTTTTGGTAGAGATGAGGTTTCACTATGCTGCCCAGGCTGGTCTTGAGGTCCTGGGCTCAAGCATCTATCTGCCTCAGTCTCCCAAAGTATTGGTATTAGAAATGTAAGCTATCCTGGCCTTTTTTTTGAGTCAGAAGGCTCACTCTGTCACCCAGGCTGGAGTGCAGTGGCACAATCACAGCTCACCAAAGCCTCAACCTCCTGGGCTCAGGTGATCCTCCTGCCTCAGCTTCCCAATTAGCTGGGACTATAGGCATGTGCCACCATGCTTGGCTAATTTGTTTTATTTTTGTAGAGACGAGGTCTTACTATGTTACCTAGGCTGGTCTCAAACTCCCAGACTCAATCAATCCTCCTGCCTTGGTCTCCCAAAGTGCTGGAATTACAGGCATGAGCCACTGTGCCTGGCTGGCCACCCAATTTTTTAAAGTAAACTTTTTATTGTGAGATAATTGTAGATTCTCATGCAGTTGTAAGAATACAGAAAGGTTCCCAATACCTTTTACCCAGTTTTCCCCAAAACCCACATCTTGTTAACCTATGTAAAATGCACTACCAGGATGTTGACATTGATACAGCCAACATACTGGAATTTCCATCACCACAAGGTTCTCCGTGTCACCTTTTTGTGGCTACACACTTCCTTCCTGCCCCACCCCCTCCATAACCTTTAGTAATCCCCTCCATGACCTTAGGTAACTCCCTCTATGATCCTTGATAATCCTTCATCTCGTCTTCATTTCTGTGATTTTATTATTTTAAGAATTTTATATAAAAGGAACCATATAGTACGTAACCTTTGGGGATTGGCTTTTTTCACTCAGTAATTCCCTGGAGATTCTTCAGGCTGTTGATTGTGTCAATTGTCAGTTTCTTTTTAATTGTTGTGTAGTATTCCATGGTATGGATATGCCACAGTTTGTTTAAACATTTTCCCATGGAAAGACAACTAGGTTGTTTCCAGTTTGGGGTTATTACAAATAAAGTTGCTATGAAAATTCACGTGTAAATCTTAGCACAAGTGCAAGTTTTTATTTCCCTGGGATGGATGCAGAGAGTACAATTGATGGTTTGCCTATTACTGGTATATTAACTTTTTCAAGAAGCTCTGGTTATTCTGTTTTGAACTGCAACCTTCCCCCAAATATCTTATAACTTTTACGCTGCTTACCTTTTGGGACCACTGATGCAGACGGCAGATCTGAAGTCAGACCTCCATCAAGAGAGAGCTTGCTGGGATCACCAGGCCACACAAAGGCCAACGTGCCCACAAACTGCGTAATGTGGTGATGATGGCAAGACAAGGCCTGTGCATAAATCTCCACATGAAGCAGTTGGCTAGGTTTACAAGAAAATCACAGAGTCCAAAAGTCAAATCAGTTCTATCCCTAAACAAAACCTACTAGCGCAAGAGAGCTTTCACTCCAGAAACTCTCCTGATTTATGAGCTGACCAAGCAGAGCTGCGGTCCAAGCAGACCTCCACCTCCTTGGCGGTGTTTCCAGGCACCCACCAGTCCCAGGAGAGCAAGTCTCCTTGTAAATGAGCAGAAAGGATTCTAGTTTGAAACATTCTGGGAGCCCCACGGGCAGAAGGATCAAGACAGAACTGTATTTCATGCCGCAAAGTACAATGCAAATAAACAGAGCTCCCTGTCATGGCAACTGGCCAGCTCAGCTGTGCAAGTGAATGGCAAAAACATTCCTGGGCTCTGTGGAAGCTTCTGGAAGAAATCCAGAACCTTATGTACTTAGCCTGACCGGGGGCGGTGGTGGTTATTATTTGTGCCATAAATGTGTTTATTTCTTAGTATATTGGTTTCTTTCATGTTGAGCATTTGCTTGACATTGGAACTGATTAAGTGAATGCTGGAAGAAATGATTAAAGTTATATTGTAAAATAATGCTTTGGCCTGACTCCAGATGGAAATGTTTATGGCATTCCCAGTAATGCCAGATGATGTCAGCCTGACTATTGTACTGCTTTTTTAAAAAAACACACTGGGCTGAAAAAATTTTTACAAACAACCTAAAATGAGCCAAGACTCAGAGGTTCTTTGTCTCCATAAACAAACACTCTTCCTCTCTACCATTGGCCCGGCAGTAAAGCATCGCTTCGTGGGGTGGATGTCCGGAGTGTGGGGGTTCTGAGTGTTGGGGACTCACATGTCTCATCATTCGAAGAGGGAAACCAAAGACTGGAGAGATGGGCTGGGCATCATTGTGTACGCGTGTCTGTACACTGCCGGGCACTGTAAAATTCAAAGGCCTCTGTGCTCTGTCTCCTGTGACTCCTGTTCCCCACTTTTCTTTCTTTTTTTAAATTTTGAGTCAAAATCTCACTCTGTTTCCCAGGCTGGAGTATAGTGGAATGATCATGGCTCACCAAAGCCTTGACCTCCTGGGGGCTCAGGCAATCCTTCCACTTCAGCCTCCCAAGTACCTGGGACTACAGGCAAACACCACCACAGCTGGTATATTTATTTATGTATTTATTTGTTTGTTTATCTGTTTGTTTGTGTGCTTTTGTAGAAATGAGGTCTTGCTATGTTGCCTAGACTGGTCTCGAACATCTAGGCTCAAGTAACCCTCCCACCTCAGCCTCTCAAAGTCCTGGGATTACAGGTGTGAGCCACTGCACCCAGCCTCAGTTCCCCACTTTTCTTCCCTACTCTTTTTCTCTCCCCTATGTTATTCTACCTTTTCTTCCCCCTTGTTCCCTGACCTGAAGCTAAACCAATTAAACTAACTAACAAACCAGCTAGGCCTCAGCCCAGAAGCATAGTGGAGACACAGCTGCAGATTTAGTGTAGTAAACCACCATGCTCAGCAGAGAGCAATGACTCCCCAGACCAGAGAGCCTCAGTCCCACAACTGGAAGAAGGAAAGAGTGTCTGGGCCTGGGAAGTGGCCTGTGCAGGCCTCAGTGTTGCTCTCTAACCGAGTTCAGCCTGCCACTGCCTAGACCCATGCTATACCCTGTGCACATGGACCTGTCCTGGCAGCCCCAGGCTTCCTCGGTGCCCTAGGGCATCACCAGAACTACAAGGTCTCCTCACAGTGTCCTGCGGCTGAGGGTGAGGGTCTGAGGAAGATAGATTTATTGTAGGTTTCAGTAAATCTTCAATGAGGCTGCAAGCATGTCCTAAACTGATGACGTCAATGAAACTTCAGTCAGTCTCTGGAAAAGATTATCACATTACTGGAGAAACCCATTTCCAGGAAGTCTTCAGCGACTAAGCTATAAGTGCTTAGTGAGCACCGCAGGCCGTGGACGGGAAGAAAGGCAGGTGCCTTCCTAGGTCTGCAGCTGTACATCAAGGAACTGCAGTGGGGACCATTTTCCCCAGAATCCTTCAGAAGCCCCAGAGCCTGGATCCATGGGCCAAGTCATACTGGGCCAGTCTCATGGTGGCTCCTATGTTATCCTGATCGAGTGACCATGACAAAATATCACAGAGTGGGGAGCTTAATTGACAGAAATCTATTTTTTCACAGTTCTGGAGGCTGGAATGTCTATGTTGAAGTTTCTGACTGATTCAGTTTCTTTTTTTTTTTGAGTTGGAGTCTCACTCTGTCGCCCAGACTGGAGTGCAGTGGCCACTCCTGGCCACCGCAGCCTCGACCTGCTGGGCTCTGGCGATCCTTCCGCCTCAGCCTTCCGAGTAGCCGGAATTACAGGCATGCGCTACCATGCCTGGCTGATTTTTGATTTATTGTAGAGATGAGGTCTTGCCAAGTTGCCCAGGCAGGTCTTGAACCTGCGGGCTCAGGCAATCCACTCACCTCAGCCTCCCAAAGGCGCGGGATTACAGGCTGAGCCACCGAGCCCAACTTGATTCAGTTTCTAGTGAGGGCTCTCTTCCTGACTTGCAGATACCTCCTTCCCCTTAGGGCATTTCCTTAGTGAGCAGACTCTCTGGTGTCTTTTCTTTCTTTTTCTTTTTCTTTTTTCTTTTTTTAGTTGGAGTCTCACTCTGTTGTTCAGGCTGGAGGGCAGTGACACACTCACAGCAACCACACCCTCAATCCGCTGGGTTCAGGTGATCCTTCTGCCTCAGCCTTCCAAGTAGCTGAAACTACAAGTGTACGCCACCATGTCCAACTAATTTTTTGATGTATTGTAAAGATGTGGTCTCACCATGTTGCTCAGGGTGGTCTCGAACCCTTGGGCTCATGTAATCCTCTCATCTCAGCCTCCCAAAGTTCTGGGATTACAGGTGTGAACCACCACATTTGGCTGGTGTCTTTTCTTATAAGAACACTAATCCTGTCAGATCACTGGCCCACTTAACCTTAATTACCTCCTTATAGACCCTACAGTTACAGTCGGGGCTGGGCATCCACATATGGATTTTGGAGGGACATCGTTCACAGCTCCCCAGGACATGGCATCCCATTCCTCTGACTGAAAGAAGTCCAGAGCAACCCCAGGCATCCATTTGGTTAAAGTCTGCTCATGAACCATGTTGAGGAACAGTCTGCTGCTCCAGGTGGGGGCTGGAGCCACAAAAGAGTCAATGCACCTGGAGTACCCCCGCCCTGGCAAGAGCTTGGCCAAGAATGTGGAATGTCACATTATGCAAGTTCCTTCCACATCAAGCTACGACCCCCATGGCCACTCAGGCTGATGTGCAGATACAGGAGCTGTGTGCTGGCCCTCAGTCTGGAGGGCTAGACAGGAAGGAGGGATGACCTGGTGGTGTGTTGTGTATAGCCCATTTGCCTAATGCAAAAGGCCAGGTGTCCTATCTCTCCTCCCCTCTCCCGTACTGTGGGGACCATACAGTGAGTGCCATCTGCCTGCAGGGTTGCTGGGGCACTTGCCTGAGATCCCATACATGGAGCCCAAGAAGGGAACAGAGAAGTCCCAGGGGTTGAGACCTGGGAGATTATTCCCCTCATATCACGGCACCACCAGAAACCTGCTCCTGGGCTGACAACCCCGGCCGCATCTCCCTCACTGGCACGGTGCCTCCCTGGTGTCTGTCTGAAACCTAGACTCTGAAAGAGCCACCATGTGTCTGGTGACCAAGATCAGAGGCCTGCTGCCCTTGCTGCTGCTGAGTGAAGAGCAAACCAGGAAGGCGGGCATGTGTGTGCCTATGTGTTGATGTCTGTGTCTGCATGTGGTGTGTGTGCATGTTGGCAATGAGGGCTGTGGCATGAGTCCTTCTGGCAATTGGCCATGACCCTGGAGGCTGCAAGCGCGACCTAAACTGATGGAAAAATTACTGAATTACTGGCCTTGGGTCTCACTGTGCCCCAAGGCCTGTAGTCCTGGCCTAGTACCTAGGTGTGGATGGGACAGGAGCCGCCTTGGCTTGCCATTTTGCATAGAGGCTGGGGGAGGAGGTGGGGTGACACACACTGTGGCAGATGTCTGAGCAGTGTGTCTCCAGAGCCCATGGCTCTCTGTGGAAGTGTGTATATGAGCGTGTATGTGGTGGGGGGGGGGGGAGAAGGAGCTATAATCCTCTCTCTCCTGTCCCTCTGGAAGGGACAATGCAAGAAGCAGTTTAAACAGAGATGAATGACCCCGGTCACGTGGGTTGAGGGTGACAACCCAGCTCCTCCTCCATAGTCAGTTCTCCCAGTCACAGAAATGAGATGTTTGCTTCTACCCAGGTGGGAGGGAGCCGAGAAGACTCAGGCCTTTGGAAAAAGTCACAATGTTTTAAAAGAAGATACAAATGATTTTGGCCAGGCATGGTGGTTCACATCTGAAATCCCAGCACTTTGGGAGGCCAGGCGGGAGGATCGTTTGAGCCCAGGAGTTAGAGACCAGCCTGGGCCACAAAATGAGATCCTGTCTCAACAAAAGAAAAAAAAATGTTTAAATAAGCTGGGCGTGATGGCAGGTGCCTGTAGTCCCAGCTACTTGGGAGGCTGAGGAGGGTGGATTCCCCTCAGCCCAGGAGGCTGAAGCTGCGGTGAGCCATGATTGTGCCACTGCACTCCAGTCTGGTGATAGAGTGGGACCCTGACTCAAAAAGAAAAAAAAAAAAAGATATAACTGGAAGCTGCAAATAGGGGTCAGAAGTCTCTTATGTAGTGTTGACAGCCTTAATTTAAATTCTGTGAATTACACCAGCCCCCTCAGCCACCTGAACTGGCCATGGAATATTCTGTTCTCAAAGGGCAGTATTTGGAAATGTCCCTTCTGTTCATTCAACAGATCCTAGGAAGCCCCTAGGCTGTGCCAGACAGGTACCACGCTAGAGACCATCAATGAGCAAACCAGAATGGTCTCAAGAAAAAAATTATACTGCATTCCAGAAGGGTAGAGAGGAGCTCTGGAAGAAGAGATGACAGAAACTGAAAAAAAGGACAGGCAGGGCAGGTGGGGCAGGCACAGCTATGGTCAGATAAAGCCTCACAGGGAGGTGACATTTGAGGAAAGAAGGAAGGGCAGGAGTGACCCAGTGGACATTTGGTGTAGGAACCTTCCAAGCAGAAAGAAGAGCCAAAGCAAAGGCCCTGGGGTAAGTTACCAAGGTCCACAGATCAAGTCTTCACAGGCTGACAAGGAAGAGTGGAAAGATGCCCACATGGGGTCTGGATCAGGCATTGGTCATCAGGCAGGCCCCTCACTTCCTGGCTCTCCAAGCCCCTTCAGGCCATGTGGCCAGTGCCACACAGAGACAGGACAGGCTTTATGACAAAGAGCCCAAATTACAGTCAGTCTCTGTACATCTGCCAGTCAAGAGGACATCTAGCCTCCCTCTCCCCTGGGATATTCCTTCCTTATCTGTTCAGCTGTCACTTCCCTTGGAGGTCTCCCCAGCTCAGTCCAGCCCCTAGGATCATACACTTCAGAATCTAGAAGGTACATTCCTATACCCAGGATTGTCCCAGGTCCTCTGGTCCACACAAGCCATTAGATGAGATAATTCACTACACTCTGTTGAGGTACAGTAGCCTATGATTTTTTTTTTATTCTTTTTTTTTTATTGTAGAGACAAGATCTTGCCAAGTTACCCATGCTGATCTCGAACCCCTGGGCTCAGGCAATCCTCTCCCCTCCACCTCCCAAAGTGCTGGGATGACAGGCCTGAGTCACCACATCCAGCCTATTTTTATTTTGAGACAGGCTATTATTTTATTTTTTTCTGATCTCACTCCATCATCCAGGCTGGAGGGTAGTGACATGATCATGGGTCACCACACCTTCGGCCTTCTGGGCTCACCTCAGCCTCCCCAGTAGCAGGGACTACATGTGCGCACAACCATGCCCAACTAGTTATTTATTTTTTTATTTTATTTTTGTAGAGACAAGCTCTCACTCTGTTGCCTAGGCTGGTCTCAAACCTGGGCTCAAGCAATCCTCTCGCTTCGGTCTGTCAAAGTGCTGGGATTACAAGCATGAGCCATCACCCCTGGACAGATTTTAAGAGAAATCTCTGGCCAGGTGTAGTAGCTCACATCACTCAATGATCTCAGTGCTTTAGAAGGCTAGTGGTGGGGGGTGGGGAGGTTCCATTACTTGAGGCCAGGAGTTTGAGACCAGCCTGGGCAACATAGTGAGATTTTGTCTCTACAAAAAGTTATTATCCAGGCATGGTGGCATGTCCCTGTAATTCCAGCAGCTAAGGAGGCTGAAACAAGATGATTGTATGCACCCAGGAGTTTCAGGCTGTAGTGAACTATGATTGTGCCATTGCACTCCAGTCTGGGTGACACAGTGATACTATGTGTCTTTAAAAAGAAAGAAAGACATCTCTAAACTATAACACGCTCCTTACTGCCTTAAGGTCTGCGGCAATGGATGGGTTTTATCTTTCTGCAAACTGCAAAGTCCTCATTCCAATAAGCAGCATGTGTGAATTGCTCTTTGAGAATATTTGTGCTCTCTTCCACAGATAAGCAAAGGAGCCAGAGTTATCTGTGTACTGGCCCCAGGAGAGACCTGGAAGCATACCTGCTTGTGGAAGCCTATGATTTCAGCTTGGTTTTTTGTTTTTGCCACTTAACTTGTTCTTAAAAAGGTAAAACAATAACTGCAGCTCTCTGCCCCACGGAACAGCAACAATTAGAAAACTCATTACTGATTAAAAGAGGTCGTCTTATCTCAACAAGTTTTCTTTCCCATAGTAACTCTTCTTCACTGTTATCAGAGTCCTCTGAAATGCACTTAAATCGTCATTTACCTGGTCTTCATGTATCCACAGATTCTCCCTGCAATTAGACTATCCTCTCCCCGAGAGAAGGAGCAGAACATCATAAGTCTCTGTATATCCCCTATGGAACATACACGGTCCTCAACCAACTTGCTAAATTCATTCTAAATCATTTCTAAGATTCCTGCTGAAATACTACAATGCTTTATCACTTCCAGGGCCTGAAGAAAAATCCAGGATCCACTGAAAAAATTTTCAAGTCCCGCAGCAAAGTTGGACAGAATAAAATTCTTTACATGCTACTGGGTGGTATTTGTACTGATACGTAGCTATGCTGTAAAAGCAAATGCCGGTGAAAATGAAAACCTCAATCACTTACAAAAACAAAGCCGTATTTCTTGCTTGTACTCCATCCATCATGTTCAGGTGGGGGCTCTGCTATGCTTTGTGCCATCATGTTCAGGAATGCAGGCGGACAGAGCCTTTCCCACCTGGAGCATTGCTGTTGTCACAACAGAGTGTACTAATTTAATCTCCATAAACTTAAGTGGCTTAAAACAACACAAATTCACTGTCTTATAGTTCTCGAGGTCAAAGTCTGAAATGGTTTTCATTCTGGAGGCCCTAAGGGAGAATCTGTTTCCTTGTTTTTTCTACCTTCTAGAGGCCACCTTCATTCCTTGGTTCATGGCCTCTTCAGAACCAGCATTCTTCATAACTCACTCTTTTCCCAAACTCTGATTCCAAGATGTCACCTTTCCTTATTCTGACCCTTCTGTTTCCCTCTTATAAGAAACCTTGTAATGACATTAGGCCCACTCAGATAGTCCAGGATAATCTTCCTGTATCAAGATTCTTAACTTAATTACTTTGCAACATTCTTTTTTTCCATGTAAGGTAATATTTACAGGCTCAATAAATTAAGACATGGATATCTTTGGCAGGGGATGGAGGGTGGGTTGTCATCCAGTTGACCATGCAGAGAGAAGTGATGGTGCCAATCATGCACAAGGCTTAAATATTCTTCCCAGAAGGAACATACTTCATGCCCTTCACATTTTATTGGTCAATCGAGACACATGGCCACACTTAAATTTTATAAGATAAAAAGTACAACCCCTCCATGTATTCAGAATTAGGACAATAAGAAATACCCTGAATTCTGCTTCAGGGCTAGGATGAAGAAGAATGCAAAAAGCTTTCACTATCATGGTGGCAAGATAAATCTAGAGGAAATAAAAATCATACTTAGCTATTCAGTGAATGAGTGGTAGATACAAAGAAGCCTTGATTAACTGACCTTCAGGTAAAGATGAGCTCTTCATGGTTGAGTCAAAAGCCCCAGCTGAGACAAGTTCCTGGTCCGCTATAAGTAAGACAAAAGCAGACCTGCCCTACAGGAAGGCTATGGAGAGAGGCATCCAAGGTTTTAATGATAGTTTGGTTATAAACACAAACATAAGATCATCTACCCAAAAAGCTGAACAAGTCATAAGCAGACTAATATAAAGAAAATCATATCCAGGCGCTTTGTAGTCAAAATACTGAAAGCCAAAGCTAAATTTAAACCCTGTAAAGTAGCCAGTAGAAGAAAGACACATTATCCACATAAAAAATTCAAGCTGACATTGCATCAGAGACAATGAATGTAAGAAGACAATGGAATAAAATCTTTAAAGTGCTGAAATAAAAATTCTTGCAACCTAGAATTGTAAACTACCCAAGATATCTTTTAAAAATTATGGCAAAATAAAGTCATTTTTGGATAAGCAAAAGGAAAGAGTTGTCTCTAACAGATTCATGCTTTGAGAAATGCTAAAGAAAATTCTGGCTGGGCTTGGTGGCTCAGCCTGTAATCCCAGCACTTTGGGAGGCCAAGGTAAGTGGATTGCCTGAGCCCGTGGGTTCGAGACCCGCCTGGGCAACTTGGCAAGACCTCAAATCTACAATAAATCAAAAATTAGCTGGGTGTATTAGCGTGCGCCTGTAGTTCCAGCTACTTGGAAGGCCGAGGCGGAAGGATCGCTGGAGCCCAGTAGGTCGAGGCTGCGGTGGCTGGGAGTGGCCATTGCACTCCAGTCTGGGTGACAGAGTGAGACTCCAACTCAAAAAAAAAAAATAGAAAATTCTTAAGGCTGATAGAAAATGACATAAAATTGAGCAAGTTAACAAGACAGAAAACACATATTCAAACATAGGGAATAAAAAAAGTTCATCATTACTAATTCTGCAGACATAGAAAGTTTAAATAGAAGATTTTCAAACAACTTTATGGTAACAAATATCAATAGCTTATATAGACAAATTCTTCTGTTGTCATTTTTTTTTGTTATGGTTTCTTTGTAATGTGGTTTTCAGGTCCCTTTCTTCAAAGTAGCCATAAACCAAGACAGTCATGCTCTAGAAGAACTATGACTGGGGAAAGTTAGGTTCAAGTGTATATCAGGTAAGACACAATAAAGAAATGAAGACCAGACACAGTGGCTCATGTCTGTAATCCCAGCACTTTGGGAGATTGAGGTATGAGAATCACTTAAAGTCAGGAATTCAGATCAAGCCTGGGGAAAATAGCAAGATTCTATCTCTATAAAAAATTTTTTAAAAATTAGCTGAGCATCGTGTCACTTGTCTATAGTCCTAGCTACTTGAGAGTTCAAAGTGGGAGAATTTCTGGAGTCCACAAGTTTGAAGTTACAGTGAACTATGACCATGCCACTGTACTCCAGCTTAGGTGACAGAGAGAGATCTTGTCACTAAAAATAATAATAATAATAATAATAAAAAAGAATGAAACCAAAATACATGAAACAGAAGGAATTTATTACTTACAGGCCCCAGCAAGACTAAGGGTGCCTACAGGAAGCTGGTGGAAAATCTAGAGGAAGTAGGGAGTTCAGCTAGCTGGTTAGGGTTGCAAAGCAAGGGAGAGGAGGAGGAAGAGGACTTATGGGACTATGCCTTCATTAAAGTCCATGAATGCTATCCTTTAGGCTTTCCCATGGGAGTTGTAGATTGGTTAATTTAAAGAAAACATGTGCAGAGAGGGGGACTTGTTTATTTGACTCTGGTGTTGACCATCAGGTTTTATCATGGTCAGCAGCTGTAAGGTATGTTGAATTTGGGGGTCAGTGGAATGAAAAGCAAGTGGGCTATATCACAAACAACCACACAGGGAAGAAAAGTTTTAATTAGGCCAAAGGCTATGGGGTATGACTGGTTTCAAACAACTTATGTCAGGCCTAAAAATGAATGCCAAGGCAGCAACTATATTAAAAAAAATTATGATGCCTTGAAAAATACAACTTACCAAAACTGACACAGGAAGAAACAGAAAATCTGAAGATGCCCATGTTGATTTTTTAAAATTGAATGTGCAAAGGAAATTTCAGTCACAGATGGTTTTACTGGTAAATTCTATCAAACTTGCAATGAAGAAATTATATCAATTGTACCTAAACTGTTTCAGAAAATAGAGGAGGAACAAACCATTTCTCAATTTTTAAAATTTTTGGCCAGCACAACCCTAATATCATAACCAGACAAAAACATTACAAGAAAAGAAAACCACAGACTAATATTCCTCATGAATATAGACACAAAAATCCTTAACAAAATATTAGCAAACTGAACCCAGCATTTTTTAAAAGGGATAATACAAGATGACTAAGTGGAGTTTTCCTTAGGAATGCAAGATTGTTTTGTTATTTCAATATCAATCAATCAATATAATTCATCTTGTTATCCAAATAATAGAGAAAAGTCATACAATCATCTCAATAGATACAAGGACAGTATTTGAGAAAATTTAATACTTCTTCATGAAACAAACTCTAAGCACACTAGGAACAGAAGAGACTTTTCTCAACTTGATAAAGGGCATTTAAAAAAAATCTACAGCTTTCATCATATAGAATAATAAAATATTTAAGCTTCACCTTCAGATGGAGAACAAGGCAAGGATGTATACTCTCACCACTTCTATTCAACATTGTACTGGACATCACTTTCACTGGGACAGTAGGGCAAAAAAAAAAAAGAGTTACTAGGCATAAAGACTTGGAAAAAAGAATTAAAGGCGTCTAGAATGAATAAGTAAATTGATGGAGTCTCAGGATACAAAGTCATTGTGTAAAAAAGAATTGTACACTGAAAGTTACAAAAAATTGCTGAAATAAATTAAAGAATATCTAAGTAAATGGAAGGACATATTATTTTCAGATCAGAAGACTCAATATTGTTAAGATGACATTGCTATCCAAAGCAATCTACAGATTCAAAGCAATTTCTGTCAAAATCCCAATAGTATTTTTTACAGACATAGAAAACCCATCCTAAAATTCAAATGGAATATTAAGGGATACTGAAGAGCCAAAATAATCTGGAGAAGAACAAAACTGGAGGACTCACAATTCCTGATTTCCAAACTTACTAAAAATCTACAGTAGTCAAAACAGTGTGGTACTGGCATGAGAACAGACATATAGATAAATGAACTGGAGAGCCCAGAAATGAACCCTCACATAGATGGTTAATTGATTTTTGGCAAGGGTACCAAGACCATTTAATGGGAAAATGTTGTCTTTATAGCAAATGGTGCTGGAAAAACTGGATATCCACATGCAAAGGAATGAAGTTGGACCCCTACCTCACACCACGTACAAAAATTAACTCAAAATGGATTAAAGACTAAATGTAACAACTAAAACTATAAAACCCTCAGAAGAAAACAGGAAAAAAGCTTTGACATTGAATTTGGCAATAATTTGTTGGATATGACACCAAACGCACAGATAGCAAAAGAAAAATAGGTAAATTGGATTTCAACATTTTAAGTTTTGTGCACCAAAAGACACTATCAAGAGAATAAAAGGATAACTTTCAAAATAAGAGAAAATATTTGCAAATCATATGTCTGATAAATGTCTAGTATCAGAATATCTAAATAACTTTATAATTCAACGACAAAAAGACAAACAACTCAGTTTTAAAATGACCAAAGGACTTGAACAAATACTTCTTTAATAAAGATATATAAATGAAGCCGGGCTCAGTGGCTCAGCCTGTAATCCCGTGCCTTTGGGAGGCTGAAGTGAGTGGATTGCCTGAGCCCACGGGTTCGAGACCCGCCTGGGCAG
>NW_007248679.1:151686-169524 GCF_000164805.1 Carlito syrichta
AAAAAAAAAAAAAAAAAAAAAAAAGATATATAAATGATCAACACGTCATAAAAAATGCTCAACATTATTTGTCATAACAGAAATGCAAATCAAAACCAAAATGAGATATTACTTTCCACCCATTAGTTTGGCTATAATGAAAGCAGAAAAAAAAAAAAAAATAGAAGTGTTGGTGACTATATGGAAAAATTGGAGCCCTCATACATTGCTGATGGGAACGTAAATTGGTATAGTCCCTACGGAAAACAATTTGGTGGTGTCTGAAAAGTTAAACATAGAATTACTATATTACTCAGCAATTCTACCCCTAGATTTACACTCAGAAGAACTGAAAACAAGTATTCAAACAAAAACTTACACATGAATATTCATGATAGCACTATTCACGATAGCCAAAATGTAGAAATGTCCATTAAGGGATGAATGGATAAAAAAAATATTGTTTATTCACACAATGAACCATTATTCAGCCATAAAAAGGAATGAAATTCTGATACATGCTGCAATGTGATGACCCTTGAAAACATTATGCTAAGTAAAAAAAGCCAGATGTGAAAAGTCACATATTATAAGATTCCATTGATATAAAAAGCCCAGAATAGGTAAGTTAATAAGACAAAAGGCAAGGCCAGGCATGGTGGCTCATACCTATAATCCCAGCACTTTGGAAGGCTGAGGTAAGAGGATTGCCTGAGCCCACAGGTTCGAGACCAGCCTGGGCAACTTGGCAAGACCTCATCTCTAAATAAATCAAAAAATTAGCCAGACATGGTAGCGCATACCTGTAATTTCAGCTACTTGGAAGACTGAGGTAGAAGGATCACCTGAGCCTAGCAGGTGGAGGCTGCAGTGGCCACGAGCGTGCTGCTGCACTCCAGTCTGGGTGACTGAGTGAGACTCCAACTCAAAAAAAAAAAAGAAGGCAGAAAACAGATGAATGTTTGGTAGGAACTGGGGGAAGAGGAAAATGGAGACTACTAATGGATATAGGGTTTCCTTGGGGGGGATTATAGAAATGTTCTAAAATCAGATATTGGCAACAGTTGTGCAGCCCTGTGAGTTGTACATCTTAAGAGGCTTTTTTAATGTGTGTAAATTATATCCCAGTTTTTTCTTAAACATATTTTTTGTTAATTGTGGGGTACAGTTAAGGGTTAGTTATACAAACATGCATCGTCCAGGCATCCTTGTTGATACGGGGTGTCCCCCCGTCCCCAGACAGATATTGACTACCATTAATCCCACCACCCTTGCCCTCCCTGTCCCCCCCATAGATTCCCACCACTGTCGATCCTTTTCTTATGGTATTACGATGGATGCTCAAGGTCCACTTATGAGTGAGAACGTGATACTCAGATCTTTGTTGCTGTGAAAGATCACTCAGTATTATAAACTCTAGTTCCACCCAGGTTGCTGCGAAACTCATGATTTTGTTCTTTTTTATACTTGTGTGTATACGTACCACATTTTTTAATCCAGTCCTCTTTTGATGGCAGCATGGTTGGTTCCAGGTTCTTGCTATTGTGAACAATGCTGCAATAAACATACGTGTGCAGGTATCTTTTTCATAGAATGATTTGAGTTCTTCAGGGTATATTCCCAGTAGGGGGATTGGGGGGTCATATGGGAGGTCGATATTTAGAGCTTTTAGGAATCGCCACACTGCTTTCCACAGATGTTGTACTAGTTTACACTCCCACCAACAGTGTAGAAGTGTTCCCTTTTTACCACATCCTCTTCAGCATCAGTTATTTTTTGAGTTATTGGTAATGGCCATTCTGACTGGAGTTAGGTGGTATCTCAGTGTAGTTTTAATTTGCATCTCCTTGATGATTAGTGAGGTTGAACATTTCTTCATGTGTCTGTTAGCCACTCGTATGTCTTCTTTTGTGAAGTATCTGTTCATATCATTTGCCCACTTTGTAATGGGGTTGTTTGTTTTTTTCTTTTCAGCACGTTTGAGTTCCTTGTAGATCTAAGATGTTAGGCCTTTGTCAGACATGGAGTTGGCAAATACTTTTTCCCAGTCTGTGGGCTGTCTCTCTGCTTTCTTGATGGCTTCTTTGGCTTTGCAGAAGTTTGTCAGTTTAATGAGGTCCCACTTGTCTATCTTATCTCTTATGGCTCATGCATTTCGGGTTTTTTTCAGGAATTGAATGCCAGTTCCAAGTTCCATAAGGGTGTGTCCTGCATTTTCTAAGATTATCCCAGTTTTTTTGAAAGTATCTATGCAACATGGAAATGTATACCAAAAAAAGAAATGCTACTGTATGTCAATACATTTTTTAAAATATCATTTATAATAGCAACAAGAGAACCCATGAAATATTTAGCAATAAATTTAATAAAATATGTGCAAGATATCTACACTGAAAACTACAAAACATTACTGAGCATTAAACATTAAAGAAGAAAGACCTGAATAAAAGAAAGGACAAGTCAAGTCTATGTTTCAGAAAACTCAATATTAAGATATTAATTCTCCTCTAATGGATTTGTAGACTCAAAGCAATTCCAATGAAAAGACTAGCAGGCTTTTTTTTTTTTTTTTTTTTTTGTAAAAACTACTAGTCTGATTTTACCATAGGTGGAAAAAACAATGGCCTGCAAAGGCCAAGACAATCTTGAAAAAGATGGAGTTAATTTACACTCTTCCAGCACTCCTATGAATCTATAGTAATTATGATAGCTTAGTATTCACATAAAGATAAGATCGATGGGACAGAATAGAAAATACCAGAAATAGATCCACATATAGATGCTCTACTGATTTTTGAGACAGATACCAATGGCGTTCACTGGGGATAGAATGTTCTTTCAACAGATGATGCTTGAACAATTGAATGTCCATATGGAAGAAAATAAACCTTGACCCCTACCTCACATCATACACAAAACAATTAATTCAAGATGGCTAATAAACCTAAATAGAATATCTAAAACTATAATGCTTCCAGAAGAGAGTATAGAATCATATATTCATGACCTTCAGGCAGGCAAAGATTTATTAGACAGGACACACAAAAAATTAACTGTACAAGTAAAAAATGATCCCCAAAGGCATCAAAATTAAAACTCAGAATGGAAAGAATGATCAGTGCTGATGACTACCTCAACCTGTTTAGTAGCAGAGGGCCCCTGTAACTCACCGGCTTCCTACATTCCCTGCTCCAAAAGGTTGACTCATTTAAAAGATCAACTCCTACCCATCTTTCCTCTCACTTTGACTGATAGATTGACACATTGTGAGGGATAAGTATGGCCTCATCCCACTCAAGTGCTTTTCTTTCTAGCAATGGAGCCTATATCTCTAATAACATTCCTGCAGATACCAAAAGGCCATGGTTTTCTCAACCCTATTTTTTTTTTTTTTTGGTGGGGGCGGGGGGCATAAGTCAGAGTCTCATTCTGTTGCCCAGGAGGTTGGAGTGTCATGGCACACAGTTCATCATGGCCTCAACCTTCTGGAATCAAGCAATCCTCCCACCTCAGTCTCCCAAGTAGCTGAGACTACAGGCATGTACCACCATGCTTGTTTTTTTTGTTTTGTTTTCCTAGAGACAAGGTCTCATTCTGTTGCCTAGAGTACTCTTGAACTCCTGGGTTCAAGCAGTCATCTTGCCTCAGTCTTGCAAAGTGCTAGGATTTCATGTATGAGTCACCACATCTGGCTCAATTCTCTTTTTAACATTCAATCAGCAAAGCCAAGTTGCAGGCACTAAAGGCATTAAGAACCACTTTTTGAATGTCATGATGAAATTGATGGTTCCAAAGCTGCCTGCATAGCACCTAAGTTTACTCAAGAAGCACTTTCTATAGGAATTTTTACTGAAGCACTTCATAAGTTTAGCACCTAAGAAAGCACTTTTACATGAAATTTCACATGAGTGTCAACACACAGGGATGTTTACTTTCTCTTCAAGATGAGCACATTAAAATTTCTGAACATTTTTGTAACTAATCTTTGTTGAACTGTCTAATAAGCAATGGTCTAAAACTCAGAAGCAGATCCTTAGACTCCAAATTCAGCACACTTCCACCTCTTTGCCAGGTCTAGACATGAGAGGGTGGTAGAAATAGTACCAGTTGCTAATTCTGCCATGTCTGTATGGTTATAGGAATCAATGTATGTGCAGACAACATTTAGCACAGCAGTCCCCAGGCTTTTTGGCATCAGGGGCAAGTTTCATGGAAGACAATTTTTTCCACAGACCAGGGGTGGGTGGGAATGGTTTCATAATGATTGAAGCACATTTATTGTGCACTTTATTTCTATTATGATTACCTTGTAATATATGCTGAAATAATTATACAACTCATCATAAAATTTTTTAAAAGGCACTGATGGAAGTTGTAAATAAAATAATGGGCAGGCCATATGCAGACTAAATAAATGTCAGATTCTGACTTAAAGCCTACCACCAGATGCAGCTGTGCAACTGATGTACATCAACTCACTTGCCACTCATGGATAGAGTTCTGACATGAGTCTGCAAGCAATTGATTTATGATGATCCCTGTGCAGTCAAACCTCACTGCTCATGTTAATCTGTATTTGCAGCCACTCCCCTGTGCTAGCATCACCACCTCAGCTCCACCCCAGATCATCAGTCATTAGATTCTCATAAGGAGTGTGTAACCTAGATCCCTTGCATGTGCAGTTTACAATAGGGTTTGTGCTCCTATGAGAATCTAATGCTGCCACTGATCTGACAGAAGACAGAGCTCAGGCAGTAATGTGAGCGATGGGGAACAGCTGTAAATACAGAAAAAGCTTAGCTAACTCATCTGCCACTCAACTGCTGTGTGGCCCAGTTCTAATACTGGTCCATGGCCAGGGGGTTGAGGACTCCTGACTTAGTAAATCTACAGAGCAGTGATAAACCCAAGCAGACATTTTTGTCTATACAGGGTGCTGCATAGACAGCCAGCATGAAGTCGCTGCTGGCTCTGGAAACCTAAGTCTTGCTTCATGGAAGCGAGCAGTGTTAGAACCTCCAAGGATGAGCAGACCCATTGGATTTTGCTTTACTTTGGGTTCCTTTGATGCACTAGCTACCTCTCACAGGAAAACGAGGAAATGGCCCCAAGTGATTAATGTCAGCAGGCCTTACTCTGGGTGTGGACTGGGTTCAGAAATGAGTTGAAGGCACACAGTTGCTCAGCAGCTTCTTTGATTGGCTGATTGTTTCGTGAGGCTTCTAATCCTTGTTCCCTTTCAAAATGCCAAAACTGTCACCAGCTAAATGAGGCAAACCACAAGGAGCACTTGACAAAGGACTAGACATGCAGGGTACTCAAGAAAAGTCATGCTGCACCCTCCCTGTCCCTGGCTCTTTGGGGTCAGATTTTCTGTCCTGACTCAGACATAGGGGAAGGTCATGCTCTGAATGCGGAAAAGAATGAAACCAGGAAGAAACCAGTGAAGGGTGGAGAACAGGGGCCAAGGACTAAGAAATGAAGAAGCCCAAGAGGCAAGAGAGCTGGAGAGATGGCAGGTGCAACAAAATTGGGAGATGCCAGGATTGCAGAGCTAGGCTCATCTGCACAAGATTCATGGTGTATATTCCAGTATTTCAAAGACATTTTTCAGCTTGTTTTTTTCCCCATTTCTTTCAATAGAAAATCATTTATAACTTGGATTATATTATCATGCATTATGTGCTACAAATAGGCAAATCAAGACACTAATGTTTTTGACACTAATGTATTTGAGATGTTTCTACTGAGAACAAGAAAAGCTTCTTCTCAGCCAGACATGGTGGTTCACACCTGTAATCCTAGCACTTTGGGAGGCAGAGGCAAGAGGATTTCCTGAGCCCAGAAGTTCAAGACCAGCCTTGGCAACTTGGCAAGGCCTTGTCTCTACAATAAATTTTAAAAATTATCTGGATGTGGTGGCACATGCTTGTGGTTCCAGCTACTTGGGAGACTGAGGTAGAAGAATCACCTGAGCTCAGCAGGTCAAGTTTCCAGCCTGGACAACAGAGTGAGAGGTCAATTCAAAAAAAAAGAAAGAAAACTTTTCCCCAAATTTCCCTTTGATAACTTCGCTGCCCTTCTCAAATCCTCCCTGTCCCCATAAAACAATGGCAGCACAAGAAAAACAAGATGGGTAAAGATCAAAGTAACATATATTTATAAACTCACAGGTTACTGCAGGAAAGAATGAGCAAGGCTTTGCATATGCACAACGAGATATGGAATCTACTTGTTTTGGGTTCATGGCACCTAGCTATCACTGGAAATTACTGCTTTGCTATCACAGTTCTACAGGGTAGAATGTGGTGGAGTGTGTGGGCATTCTGAGTCATTTCCAAAAATTCTTTTAAGGGAAATTCTGCAAACAATACTATTTCTCAAGGTCAAAATAATTTTGACAACAACCTCTTCTTTTCAAGTCTTAACAAATATTGTATTATCTTTTGAATCAGAAATAAGTCAAGCCAGAATTGTTAAAGTACATATTATTAATAGTTCTTGTGGATTGTGTAATAGATATTTAAAACAGCAATTTTAAAAAGACAAAAATGGACAAGTTCTTACTTTATCATTACTATAGTTTGAAAGGCAGCATTTAAGATTGAAGAGTAAGATTTTCTTCCATGATATCTGCCCAAGCAGCTGCTGTTCCACTGGGGAATCATAGGTTGGCTTTCAACCCTTTATTATTATTTGAAAATAAACTTTGAACTTTAAAACATTTTCAGATTTACAGAAAAGTTGCAAAAATCCTACACAGAGTTCCCCCGTCCCCAATGCCAAGTTTCCCGTATTATTCACATCTTAACATTAGTGTGGTGCATTTGTTAGAATTAATGAACCAATATTAATATATTCTGTTTAGCTACAGGCCATTGTTTATTCAGATTTTCTTAGTTTTCTCTCAGTGTCTTTTTCCTGTTCCATGACCCCATCTAGGATATGTTTAGTCATCATGTCTCCTTAGGTTCTTCTAGGTTATGATGGTTTCTCAGACTTTCCTTATTCTTGATGACCTTTTTGGTTTTGAGGAGTACTGGCCAGGTGTTTTATTTTATTTATTCTACTCTTTTGAGCCCGAGTTGCACTCTGCTGCCAGGCTGGAGTGCAGTGGCATTGGTCACGGCCACTGCAGCCTTAACCTTCTGGGCTCCAGTGATCCTTCTGCCTCAGTCTTCCAAGAACCCAGAACTACAGGTGTGTGCTACCATACCCGGCTTATTTTTTATTTATTGTAGAGTCGAAGTCTCACCAAGTTGCCTGGCCTGGTCTCAAATTTGCTGGCTCTGGCAATCTACTCGCTTTGGTCTCCCAGAGTGCTGGGATTACAGACTGAGCTATTGAGCCCAGCTGATTTTTTTTTTTACCTCACCAGGGAGGCTCAGAGTTCCCTGAAGGATGGGCCAGACCCCAGCTCCCAGTATATGTGGGAAAGGCTGTAGGGAGTAGGGCTTAAACTTCAGATTCACTCATGAAAAATGGGGAGAAATCCGACTAGTTAGAGACCATGTGCCTTCTGATGCCGTCATGATTTACACAGCTGAGTGGAGGAGATTGCTTCCAAGCAGGAGGATGTGCCCTGCCACCTGGTCCCGCTCAGTGTCTGGTGAGAGGATGACCAACAAGGTTTTTGACTGTTCTTCCAGGAAGCCCAGGCATCCTGTGGTGGTGGCAGTGGTGGTGGTTCAGGTGGGAATAACTTCTGAATATGGGTATTTGCTTGGGAGGCAGAGGCTATGTTTAAAACGTGAGCCCATTTAAGCGGGGGTAACCCAGTAAATTAAGGCACAAGCTTTACACAGACATAGCACAAACCAGGCTGGTAGGAGAAATGTGCCTGAGATTAGCATTTATGGATTAGGAGCCGAGGGGCCTGGGTATACCCAGGGTTTTGTGCATGGGCTGCAGGCCCCAGAAGGCAGGAGCCAGATGAATCAGTAATGA
The DNA here is from genome assembly GCF_000164805.1 of Carlito syrichta. Lineage (NCBI taxonomy): Eukaryota > Metazoa > Chordata > Mammalia > Primates > Tarsiidae > Carlito > Carlito syrichta. The sequence continues at coordinate 159,613 of NW_007248679.1, forward strand.
AGCCATCAGGACAGCCCAGTGGATGTCAGCCATGCTTCCTTCTCAAGCCCCACTGGGCCTGGGTGATGGAGGGATAGCATATCCAGTATTCTCTTCTTGCTCACCCTCAAGGACTCTGCCTGGCCTGCATGCCAGAATTCTCTCCAGTTGCGACTCCCACGTGTGCTCTCACATGGAAAGTCCCCAGGCTGCTCCAGGATGTCCTCTGCAGAGCCCCATCCTGTGTCCTGATCGCAGCTGCAGGGAGTGTGGGCCACATTCCTTCTGCCTGAGTCACAGCTCCAGGGACTGCCTTGCCTCCAGCATGGCCAAGGGACCGGGCCATTGTCCACTCCATCATTTGCCAGACACTGCTGGGTGTCATCAGGGTTCCTGCCCTTGAGGATCTCAGCCTGGTGATCGTATGACACAACAACTGTGGAGCTGGGGACTGCCAGGGGTCCATGGGAGGGCTGGCTTGGGGGAGGGAGGACGTGGTGGGGAGAAGAGGAGAGGACAGGGAAGGGGTGAGGGGAGCTTTCTGGAAGAGGTGGATACTGAGACAGGTGCTGAGAGATGAGAGAGTGCTCTAGGTGAACGGGAAAAAGGGGAGAGCTTGCCACATTGTGGGAAATGAAATGTTGTGTTGGCTGCAACTTGACAAGAAGGAGACTTCAGGCCAGAAATGCTGGGATGTAAGAACTCGTCAGCTGGGCGCAGTGGCTCATGCCTGTCATCCCAGCACTTCAGAAGGCAGAGGTGAGAGGATTGCCTGAGTCCAGGGGTTGCCACCAACCGGGGCAATGTGGCAAGACCTCATGTCTACAAGAAATCAAAAAATTAGCCAGGTGTGGCGGCACGCGCCTGTGGTTCCTGCTACTTGGAAAGCTAAGGTGGAAGGATTGCCTGAGCCCAGTGGGTCGAGATTGTGGTGGCCATGAGTATGCCACTGCACTCCAGCCTGGGCGACAGAGTGAGACTCCTCAAAAAAAAAAAAAAGTACTTATCCATACCCAGGTTGGAGTTGTGAGGACGGTGAAGCCACGACACAGTCTCAATCTCTTCATCAGGGTCTGCCTTTCAAAAAGCAGGGAGGTTCAGTGAAGGGTATCCCAGGGAGGCCAGGCACATCCTCCTAGACTCCCCTCCCTTCCCAAGGGCCTTGGAACAAGCTTGGACCATGACTCCAGTGTGGCTTGTGCAGACGGCCCAATATCACCAAGCCTCAGTCTGCTTCATGGTTAAAATGGGAGCAATGATGCCCACTGTAGAGGGTACAGGGGAAGTTCTGAGGGACTTTGCAGGGCCCGGCTCCTGAAAATGGGCAACAAGTGGTGTTTGTGACTAAGGACAGAAAGGGATTAGCCCTGCCCGGAGGAAGGACTTGTACAGCAAGAGGCTCAGATCCCCTGGAGTCAGGGAGAGGCAAATGTTGCCTGCCAGTGAGCTCCCCTTCTGGCCCTCCCAGTCCCCTCACACTCTGATTAAAAAGACAAAACAAAAAACCAGTCTAGAATGACAATAGGTCACAGAATCTTCAGGAAGGGAAGGCACCTTACCACCGATCACTCCTAGCCCTCTCCATGCCTCCAGTTTCATTAAGACAATTTCTAAGCTGGGCGTGGTGGCCCATACCTGTCATCCAAGCACTTTGGGAGGTGGAGGTGAGAGGATTGCTTGAGTCCAGGGGTTTGAGACCAGCCTGGGAAACTTGGTGAGACCTCATTTCTACATTAAAAAATTAGCTGGGTGTGATAGCATGTGCCTGTAGTTCCAGCTACTTGGAAGGCTGAGGTGGAAGGATGTCCTGTGCTCAGCAGGTCAAGGTTGCAGTGTCCATGAGCATGCTACTGCACTCCAGCCTGGATGACAGAGTGAGACTCCAACTCAAAAAAAAAAAAAAGCCCGGCTCGGTGGCTCAGCCTGTAATCCCGCGCCTTTGGGAGGCTGAGGTGAGTGGATTGCCTGAGCCCACGGGTTCGAGACCCGTGTGGGCAACTTGGTGAGACCTCATCTCTACAATATATCAAAAAAACTAGCCGAGCGTGGTAGTGCGCGCCTGTAGTTCCAGCTACCTGGAAGGCTGAGGCGGTGGGATCGCGGGAGCTCAGCAGGTTGAGGCTGCGGTGGCCGGCAGCGGCCACTGCACTCCAGTCTGGGCGACAGAGTGAGACTCCACCACAAAAGAAAAGAAAAAAGACAATTTCTGGTCCTTTCCATTCAATGACTCATAAGGGAACAAAGCAATAGCTTAAATAAATATCACATCTGGCAGTCATTCCACATTTTTAGTCTCGCTGTGGGTTTTCACTCAAATACTCGTGAAGCACATAAGATGTGCAAGGCTCTTGGCTAGGTGTGGTAGTACCAGTGAAATGTGATTTAAATTAAATGCATCTGTCCAATCTTCTCCTGTAAAGAAAGTGTGTTGGCTGTGCATGATGGCTCACGCCTGTAATCCCAACACTTTGGGAGGTGGAGGCGAGAGGATTGTCTGAGCCCAGGGGTTCAAGACCAATCTGGGCAACTTGATGAGACTTTGTTTCTACAATAAATCAAAAAATTAGCTGGGTGTGGTGGCGTGCACCTGTGGTTCCAGCTATTCCAGCTACTTGGAAGGCTGAGGTGGAAGGATCACCTGAGTCCAGGAGGTCGAGGCTACAGTGGCCATGAGTGTGTCACTCACTCCAGCCTGAGTGATAGAGTATGACTCCTACTAAAAAAAAAAAAAAGTGTTGGTCAGGTTTCTCCAGAGAAACAGAGTTAAAAGGATGTGTGTGTGTAGAAAGACAAAGGTTTATTTTATTCATTTTGGTTTGTTTATTTATTTTTGATTCAAGGTCTCACTCTGTCGCCCAGGCTTGAGTACAGTGGCACAGTCACGGTGACTGCACTATGGACCTGCTGGGCTCAAGCAATCCTTCTACCTCAGCCTCCTGAGAAGCTGGGATTACACATACACACCACTACACCCAGCTAATTTTTTAATTTATTGTAGAGACGAGGTCTCACCAAGTTGCCCAGGCTGGTCTTGAACTCCTGGACTCAGGCAATCCTCTTGTCTCTCTCTGCCCCCCAAAGTATTGGGATTATAGGCATGAGCCACCGTGTGGCTCAAAAGAGGGTTTACTTTAAGGCACTCGCTCATAAGAGTAATTAGTAGGGGCTGGTGAGTCTGAAAACCGCAGGGTAAGCTGGAGGCCTATGCAAGATGAGAGTCTGCAGGCAGCCTGGAGGCAGAATTTCCTCCTCTTCAGGGGCCTCCATTTTATTTTTCACCTTAAGGCCTTTATCTGACTGGATAAGCCTTAGTCTTTAATGGAGGATAATCTGCTTTACTCAAAGTCTAATGATTTAACTGGGCATGGTGGTTCATGCCTGTATCCCAGCACTTGGGGAGGCTGAAGGAGGAAGATCACTTGAGCCTAGGAGTCTGACATCAGCCTAGGCAGCATAGTGAGACCTTGTCTCTTCAAAAAACACAAAATTAGCCAGATGTGGTGGTGCATGCCTGTGTCCCAGCTACTCAGGAGGGTGAGACGGGAGGATCACTTGACTACAGGAGGTCGAGGCCGTGGTTAGCAAGGATCATGCCACGGCACTCCAGCTTGGGCAATAGAATGAGACCCTGTTTCAAAAAAAAAAAAAAAACCTACTGATTAACGGTTAACTTATCTAAAAAACACCCTCACAGCAACATCCAGACACAGTTGATCAAATATCTGCATACTGTGGCCTAGCCAATTTGACACGCAAAATTAACCATCACAGCACGCGATGTGGGATGATGCCCTTCTCTGTACGGCCAGGCAGGGTCTCTGTGTGATTCATTACCCTCCTCATGTAGCTCCAAGCTAGCCTTCTCCTGCCAGGGGAGGCAGGGGCTAGGGAGTCCTGGGAGTGGATGGAGAGGCCTGGCTCACAGCCCTCCCTGCTTCCTAGTTGCTGTGCAATCTTGCTCATGAACTTCAGGTTCCTTCAGTGTAAAGTGAGCAGACTGCCAGGATTGCTGTGGGCATTGGATGGAAACAATGTATGTGGGATGCTTTGTATTCCATTAGGTGCAATGTGCTTTTGGGAAGGGCTAGAGCAAGGGTCCCCAACCCCTGTGGCCTGGTCCTTGGCCTGTTAGAAACAGGGTTGCACGGCAGGAGGTGAGTGGCGGGTGAGGGAGCAAAGCCTCATCTATATTTACAGCCACTCCCTATCACTCGCATTACCTTCTGAGCTCTGACTCCTGTCCGATCAGCAGCAGCATTAGATTCTCATAGGAGTGTAACCCTATTGTGAACTGTACATGCACGGGATCTAGGCTGTACGTTCCTTATGAGAGTCTAAGGTGATCTGAGGTGGAACTGAGGTGGTGATGCTGTATATTTCTTTATATATCACAATGTAATAATAATAGAAATAAAGTGCACAATAAACACAACGTGCTGGAATCATCCTGAAACCATCCCTGCCCTCATCTGTGGAAAAATCGTCTTCCACGAAACCAGTCCCTGATGCCAAAAAGGTTGGGGACCACTAGAGAGTGCTCTGACACAGGCCAGGGCAGGCTGAGCCTGTGTCCTGATGGCTGGGAGAGGGCTTTATCTATGAACTAAGGTAGTCAGGGAAAGGGAGTCCACTCCAAGGAGCTTTCCCAAGTTCCATGGGAAAGCACTGGCAATCCTCCCAACCCAGATCTTCAAAATTGAATCTCTCTCTCTTTATTGATTTATTTATTTTTTGAGATGGGGTCTCACTCTGTCGTCCAGGCTGGAGGGCACAATCACGGCTCACCGAAGCCTTGGCCTCTTGGGCTCAGTGATCTTTCTGCCTCAGCCTCTGAGTAGTGGGGACTACAGGCGTGCATGATCATGCCCAGCTAATTTTCTGATTTTTTTTTTTTTTTTAGAGAGACGAGGTTTCCCTATGTTGCCTAAATTGGTCTTGAACTTTTGGGCTCAAGCAATCCTCCCACCTTGGCCTCCCAATGTACAGGGATTACAGGTATGAGCCACCATGCCTGGCCTTCTCTCTCTTTTTGAGTTACTATGTGCTCCTCCCCAAATTCAGAGCAGAAAATTCGTTTTCCTTCTTCATCACACACTACTTCATATATATTTACTTCCTTCTCCAGAGGGCACAATGAATAATTCCTTGACATGAATCATTTCATATCCTTTCTTACTGATTTTTTTAAATACAAGAATGAGAGTTGTCTGTGGTTTTGTGATTTTGTTGTTGTTGTTTACTTAGCAACATGCCATATGTGTTTTTTCTTGTCTACATGTGACTTTTTGTATAGTGAGCTTTTTAAATTTTGTATTCACTTGAAGCAGAGAAGAAAGATAAAGAGGAGAAATAAATAAAAGTCATCTTACAAATAAAAGATGGACCCTGTAATCCCAGCACTTTGGGAGGCACAGGTGAGAGGATTGCCTGAGCTCAGGAGTTTGAGACCAGCCTGATCAACATGGCGAGACCCTTGTCTCTACAATAAATAAAAAAATTAGCCGAGTGTGATGGCACATACCTGTGGTTCCAGCTACTTAGAAGGCTGAAGCAGAAGGATTGCCTGAGCCCAGCAGGTCGAGGCTGCAATGGCCATGAGTGCCACTGCGCTCCAGGCTGGGCAACAGAGTGAGACTCTGACTCAAAAAAGAAAAAAAAAAAAAAAGATGAAACTTGCTGTAGGCCAGTGAAATAGGTTTTCTGAAAGCGTGTCTACACTGCCTAGCCTCCTATTCTCTGAGACGGACCCTGACCCAGGCAGCGCCACTGAGGGCTTCTCTGTGCTCTCCAAGGCCCCATGTGCACCGGAAGTTCCTGCTCTCACACTCCATTCTGAGAGGGTTCTGTCTTGCCTTTCTGCTTGGCTCCTAGCACCATGTTGACCTCTGAGCTGGAGCCAAAAGCTGTGGGCTCTTTCCCACTCCATAAACAAACAAGTGACAGCATTGAATGTCAGAGAACATGGCTAACGAGTGGGCACAAACCCTTAGGCTCGTGTTTCTCTACAAAACCTTCCAGACTGCCAAGCAAGGAGTTTGGGGGAATTGTACAAATGTGTACTTTGGGGGCACCTCCTTTTCAAGGTCTGACGTTATCTATGACATTTTTCTTTGAAAGGAGCAGAAGTGCTCATCTTTATCTCTAGGAAGCAATTTCCTCCCTGGTGTTATTAGGGGAGATATCAATCACCATGGCCTGGGCTGGATTCCTGATAAAAGCCTTGAATATTCCACATTGCACAACCCCAGGCCATGCCCTCCCGCATTCACGCTGGAAAGATCCAAGGCTCCCTACCACCAGGGCTGGTGGATGTGACTCATCTTCCTGACCCCAAGTGGAGGCACATGGTGTGTTTGGTGCACACAGTACACCTGTCAGCAGCCAGTATCCTGTAGGCCAGGAAAACACTGACTCTTCCCAGAAAAGGCTTTGTCTGCAGTTGGAACAGATGGACCAGTGGAGAGAGGCCACTGAGGTATGGAAGAAAACCAGGCTGGAGCCAGGAATCCTGTGTTAGCAGCCGTAAGAAGGAACCCTCATTTACTCACTCAACCTAGTCATTGAAACAAGTAAACAACTAGTCCCCTTTTTTGTTTTTAGGGCTTTTTAAAAAAAAGATTTGGGGTACAGTTCAGGATTAGGCATACAAGTGGTCATTGTACACGTAAGTTTGGGCCTCCCTTTGGTCCCCACTTTGCCTGGTTTGAGACCAGGTACCCTTATTGATGTTGTGTCTCCCCCCCCCCCCGTTTTTAGGGTTTTAAGACTTGCTATTACATGGGAAACAAACAATGGAAATATACACTGTGAACACCAAAGAAAGCATGAAGCAATAGAGCAATCATGGCTTTTAAGATGTGATTTCTATTGGCTCCTCTCTCCCTTTTTTATTTGGAAGGAGTTCATCCACTGAATCCTCTGCCGTTCATCCCTACATCTCCTTCATCCCCTCTCCCTCCTGGCCTCAATCACAGATCATTCACTTGTTTATTTTAGCTAGCTATTTACTCCTTTCCTTGTCCCATAAAAAAGTTAAGCTGAGGCTGGGTGCAGTGGCTCACGCCTGTAATCCCAGCATTTTGGGAGGCCAAGGCAGGAGGATCGCTTGAGGCCAAGAGTTTGAGACTAGCCTGGGCAATACAGCGAGACCTTGTCTCTACAAAAAAAATGAAAAAAATTAGCCAGGCATGGTGGCACATGCCTGTAGTCTCGGCTACTTGGGAGGCTGAGGCAGAAGGATTGCTTGAGCCCAAGAGGTCGAGGCTGTGGTGAGCCAGAAGCATGCCGCTGTACTCCAGACTGGGTGACAGAGTGAGACCCTGACTCAAAAAAAAAAAGTTGAACTAGTTTATTGAAGTACACAGAATAAAGGATGAAATAAGTAATCAAGATAAACAATAAAGGCAAGGAAAATAGTAGTAAGATGAGCCCATGGAAATGTCCCTCATATAATGTTGTTTAGTTACTATGAGTGGGCTGCAACTTTAGATCTAAGAGTCCTAGAGGCCAAAGAAATGAAAAATATCAGGAAAGGATCTGCCTTTCTTTTTTGTAGAGACAGGGCCATGCTCTGTTGCCAAGGTGGAGTGGTGCAGTGGTATGATCATATCTCACTTTAACCCCAAACTCCTGTGCTTAAATGGTCCTCCTCCCTCAGCCTCCTGAGTAGCTGGGAGTACAGGTGTGCATTATTATGTCCAGTTAAATTTTTTTTAGAGATCAGGTCTCGCCATGTTGCCCAGGCTGGTCTCAAACTCATGTCCTCAAATGATCCTCCCAAAATATGGGGATTGCAGGTATGAACAACCACACCAAGGTAAGATCTGCCTTTCTAATGTACAGACCAGAGGGAGGAGGATGATCACAGACCACACATCAAGAGACTGAGTTAAAATATCTTCCAGCATTTTGTTATTTGATCCTGACTATCTCATGGGGTGGACACTACCATAATGCTCATTTTACAGATAGGGAAACTAAGAATTTGAGAGTAGGTTAGCAACTTGTTCAAGACTACAGAGTTAGTCAATTGTAGAAATAAGATTTAAACCCAGGCTATCTCTCAGTTTCCACGTCCAGATGCTAAACCAGAAAGCCCCACCCTGCAGGACAGTGGGGACATTTCTGCAACAGATGCAATAGGCATTTTTATAGGGCCATGTCTCCTTACCTCTTTCAATGCAGTGTCTTCATATGGGCAAAAAAAAGCATAAACCCACACGGTGAAATTCAGCAAAATTCAGCGAAAGCAATTCTTTGAACACAAACGCTTTACCCATGTGCTTGGTTCTTTTCATTTTATTTTTATATTTTATTTTAAAGATATAGGGTACAATTCAGGATTAGGTATACAAGTGGATATCATGCAGGTAAAGTTTGGGCCTCCCTTTAAGATCAGGTGCCCTTATTGATGCTGTGTCCCCAATCCCCATGCTTGGTCCGGAGTCTCACTCTGTCGCCCAGGCTGGAGTGCAGTGGCACGCTCATGGCCACCACAGCCTCAATCTGCTGGGCTCAGGCCAACCTTCCGCCTCAGTCTTCCAAGAAGTTGGAACCACAGGTGCGTGCTACCACTCCCAGCTAATTTTTTGATTTATTGTAGAGACGAGGTCACACCATGTTGCCCAGGCTGGTCTCGAACCCACAGGCTCAGGCAATCCTCTCACTTCAGCGTCCCAAAGTGCTGTAGGCTTGAGCCACTGTGCCTGGTCAAATCATATTCTTTTTAAGAACCCTTTATTTTGGAGAATTCAAACACATACTGAAAGTAGACAGATATGACATGCTCCCATGTACTTATCACTCAGCTTTAGCAGTCACTGACTTGTGGTTAATCTTGTTTCAACACAATTCTCACCCACTTCCTCTCTCCCATATTACCCTGAAGCAAATCCCAGATGTCATATTGCCCCATCCATAAATATTTCAGTGTGTCTCTAAAAATATGAACCCTTTGTTTTAACATCACAATACCTTCGCCACAACTATTTGAAATAATTCCTAAATATCACCAAATATCAAAATATGTCAAATCTCCAACTGTCTCAACATTTTTTGGAGGGGTTTTGAATTAGGATTCAAATAAGGCCTACCCATTCCCATCAGATGTAATAGTATTTTAAAAGACTCTAATTGTTTTATACGATTGTAAGAGGATATCATTTGCAATCTCTCCCCAGGGTGTCTGTCCCATTTGATAATGGGTCATGTTCCACAATTCATCCATTTCTTTCCTTATCCTTTATTTATTTATTTACCTAGTTAGTTAGCTATTGAGTTGGAGCCTCACTGTCGCCCAGCCTTGACCTGCTAGGCTCAGTTGATCCTTCTGCCTCAGCCTTCTAAGCAGCTAGAACCACAAGCGCACGCCATCCGCCACCACGCCCGGCAAATTTTTTAAGTTTTTGTAGAGATGAGGTCTCACCAAGTTGCCCAGCTGGTCTCAGAACCCTGGGCTTAGGCAATCCTCTCGCCTCTGCCTCCCAAAGTGCTAGTATTATAGGACTGAGTCACTGCACCTGGCCATTACCCTTTATTTTATACGAAGTTAAACACTCCCAATTAGTCACTGGGAACAGCTTCAAATGTCTGATACCTCTTTAACCATGGATCATAAACTAGAAGTTTCTTATGGAAAGCACTTTTGGCCTTCTACCAGATGCCAAATCAATTACAAAATATATTTGAAATCTGGATGGATGCATGCTTTAACTTGGGAGGTGGGGGCAAATGGGTTTCCCTCACCTACAAGGACTGCCCTGGCTCTGAAAAGCATATCTTCAATATTCCATGTAGTTCTAAACTATACCCAATAGATCGCTCTCCTCTTCCTTTTTTTTTTTTTTTTTTTTGAGTTGGAGTCTCACTCTGTCGCCCAGACTGGAGTGCAGTGGCCGCTCCCGGCCACCGCAGCCTCGACCTGCTGGGCTCGAA
>NW_007248679.1:169544-184987 GCF_000164805.1 Carlito syrichta
TTGATTTATGTAGAGATGAGGTCTCACGGCCCAGGCGGATCTCGAACCCGCGGGCTCAGGCAATCCACTCACCTCAGGCTCCCAAAAGCGCGGGATTACAGGCTGAGCCACCGAGCCCGGCTGCTCTCTTCTTCTTAAAGTGAAACCAAGTGTCAGATGTTAGCAGAGTCATACTTCAGTCAGAGCAGACTGGACCTTAGTTTAGTCTTAAGGAAACCTGATTTCTGAAGTCCAGCTGTTTTTCTTTTTATTTGTTTGTTTTTGTTTTTTTGAGTTGGAGTCCCACTCCATTGCCCAGGCTAGAGTGCAGTGGCAAGCTCACCACCACCCCACAGTTGACCTGCTAGACTCTGGGAATCCTTCTGCCTCAGCCTTCCAAGTAGCTGGAAATACAGGTGCTTGCACCATGCCTGGCTAATTTTTTTAATTTATTGTAGAGACAAGTTCTTGTCAAGTTGCCCAGGCTGGTCTCGAACCCGTGGGCTCAGGCAATTCACTTGCCTCGGCCTACCAAAGTGCTGGGATTACAGGCTGAGCCAGAGTCCGGCCAACTGTTTTTCTTTTAAGGGGACCAAGTTTATCCTTTGGACCCTACAGACCAATGCCAGTACTGACCAGGTATGAGAGACAAATGACCAGTAGATATGCCGTGATGGGTAAAGTAATTCAATGTTGCTAGGAGGACACCAAGTGTCCAGGCAGGAGCTGAGGGACTTCCGAAGCTGGGTTGGAGCAGAAGAGGAAGAGGATGATTCGAGAGATGAGGAGGAAGTAACATGGGGGCTGACTGAACATGGCAGGTAGAGAAGAAGAGGGAATTCTGCAATGACATTCATGTTTCCGACTCTAGCGTGGGATGCTGCACAAAAATGAACCCTAAAAACACACACACTCTAAAGGAGCCCTCTTGCAAGTTGTCCATAGCCCTGAGATGGAAAGAGTCAGCTGATCTGAGAATAAGAAAATGCACACTGTGTGAAATAACTGGCTGCACACTAGAATCATCTGGGGAGTTTGAAAAACTCTAAGTCTAGGGCTCTGATCAGGCCAGTTGAATCAAGATAAATTACCTCCCTGTTCTGAAACCTGTAGGGCCCATTCTTGGAAATATTCACAGCTTGAAGCTTGGTTTGGCTCAGCCTGGACTTCTGGAGTTTGGGACGCGAAACGATCTGAACTTCAGAACTCACAGCTCTCCAGGGAAACAAAGACTGCAGGGAAAGCCACGCAGGGGAGCAAGAAGAAGGGAGCGTGGTGTCTGGCATACAAGCTTCCCTTCTGCCCATGGGAGGCGGTGGCTTTCACACCACTCTGTGCATCACGGTCACTCCAGGATATTTGTCAAAGGCAGCTTCCCGGACCCCTCTCCCTGAGTCGGTCAGGTGTAGGGTGTGGCCCAGGAACCTGCTGCATTCCTGGCAGCCATTCCTGGCTCCAGGTGGCTCAGACAAAGGGTTCATGGAACAAACACACACCCAGAAACCCTGAGACCTACGGGGGCTGCAGCCTAGGGGCTCTCCCCGGGGACATGTGTAGGGCAAGTCTTCCCTCTCCAAGAACCCTGCCCCGGAGAGTCTGAATAGTGGGTCCGAGGTGGCATCCAACAGTGTTAGATTTCAGGGCACTGCCCAATTGGAGGACTTTATGGAAAAGATGTGGACCTGCCCCAAGTTTTCTTTGTATAAAAGAAGGTGGAAGTGAGGCAGGAAGGACCTGTGGCTCATTCAGTCCTGGCTCTGACCGAAAGGGAAGCTGGGGGTTTTCCTAGGCTGACAGCTGGCAGGAAGCACAGGAGCGATGGTGGGAGCCAAACTGCACCTCTGGTCTTTCAGAGACCTTGATTTCATCAGAACAGTGAACCTCAAAGCATCATGTGTTAGGCATGCGAATTCTAAGGTCCCATCCAGACAAACTACTGAATCAGGTCTTCAGGGAGCAGGACCCCCAATCTGTGTCACAACAAGCTCCCAGTGACTCTGATGCTTGTTCAACGGTCATGGGCTTAGTAAATGTCCCTCCGCTCAGGCCCCTTGTCATGGGAGGAGGGGAGTACCTCTCCCTCTCTTACCACTGGCTACTGGAAAGGAGGCTCTGACAGATACTGGGGCTGCTGACCTGGAGGAAATGGAGTCAGGTTCCCGGCTTCTTTTCTCCAAGCCTGGAGAGGGGCAGGAGGGGCTTCCCTGGAAAGAAAGGACACCTGGGAGCCTAATCCCCCAAAGCAGAGGCAGCTGCAGCCCAGAAGCTCCAGGGCTGAGTTCCAGTGTCCTCCCTGAAGAAATGTGGGAAGAGGATTTGTCTCCACACACTCCTTTTCCTGGCACAAGGAATGCTTCCTCTTCTTGTGGGATGGAGACGTCAACACTACCTTTTGGGAGCAGGCTGTGACCAAAGGGCCACATTCTGTACCAAGCCAGAAACCCTTCTTGCACAGAGTCAGTGTGGGCATCCCACACTTCCAAGGTCAAGGGGAGGGGAGGGAAGGGAGTGGGGAGGGGCGAGGGGGTTGATTCGAGGCTGAGGCACAGGCAAGGACCTGCCTAGTGGGGCAGAACAAATTACTCGCCTCTTTCTTCTCCAGATCCAGTTTGGACCTTTTCCAAGCATTCTATTCAAAGAAGACTAACATGTCACTTAAAAAAACGAAGTCAGCTGAGGTGAGTGGATTGCCTGAACCCACAGGTTTGAGACCCGCGTGGGCAGCAAGACCTCATCTCTACAATAAATCAAAAAATCAGCTGGGTGTGTAGCGCATGCCTGTAATTCCGGCTACTTGGAAGGCTGAGGCGGAAGGTTCCCCAGAGCCCAGCAGGTCGAGGCTGCGGTGACCGGGAGTGGCCACTGCACTCTAGTCTGGGTGACAGAGTGAGACTCCAACTCAAAAAAAAAAAACAAAAAACAAAAATAAACAGACAAACAAAACGAAGTCACTGGAATCAGGAGCAATCCAGAACTGTGGTGGATTCACTGTAGAGTCTTTAAATGTGTTCTACAAGAATTTGCAACATTGAAAGAAAATGTCAGGGACTTACTTGGGTTAAATTAAAAGTACAGTTTTATTGTATTTTCTTGTCAAACAACTGAAGAATAATTTAAATTAACAGGAAATATCACACTTGGAGGAAAAAACATAGAAAAGAAAAACCCTTAAATTAAAGCCAAACGTTCTTTCCAAGGCACAGCACTGGCATTTTCAGACTGACAACAGATTAAGTCTGTTTCCATGAAACAAAATCGCCAGCCCAAAGTCTGCCCCGAAAGAGTTTTCTACTCCATCTCCATGGCTCGGGCTCAGGGAACGATGCTCGTGGCCTTCCGCAGGGCCAGGTAGCCAGTGACAACGTCCGATGGCAGCCTCCGAATGTAGGAAAACTCTTCAATGGTGCTGAACCGCAGTTTGCTCTGGGGGTCTGTGTAGTTGGCCTGGGTGAGAAATGGGCACAGAGATGGGCAGAAAGTTGTGGGTGGTGAGGTTTTAAGTTCAAGTTTTAGCTTCTTTTTCTATTACTGAAAGTGAGCTATATCTTTATGAAGTCCTGCTCTATCACCAAAACACTAAATTGCTCACAGTGGCACAGACTCATTAATCTTCCCAGATGTGAAAAACACTTCAGGATATGGACAAGTGGAAGAGGAATAATCACACCGATTCTAGGACCCTTCTTATGGGCACCTTCAGGGCTGCAAGCAACAGGTCCAAGACTGTAATCACGGTGGTCATCCTTCCCTGCCTTCAAATACCTGCCTCCTTCCAACAGGCGCTCCTGGACTGCCAAGGCAGGAGCTGACATTGCGCATGATGGGCACGTGGACCTCCCTGCCACGCCCCACCTACCTCCAGCACGCTTCTCCCCAGTTCTTCCTTTTTTTTTTTAAGTCAAAGTCTCACTCTGTTGCCCAGGCTGGAGTGCAGCAGCTACCGCAGCCTCGACCTGCTGAGTTCAGGTGATCCTTCCGCCTCAGTCTTCCAAGAAGCTAGAACTACAGGCACAATCACCACACCCAGCTAATTTTTTGATTTATTGTAGAGATGAGATCTTGCCAAGTTGCCCAGGCTGGTCTTGAACCCCCGGACTCAGGCAATCTTCTCACCTCCGCCTCCCAAAGTGCTGGGATTACAGGCTTGAACCATCACACCTGGCTTCCCAGCTCTTCCACCACAACCCCTGCAGGCTTGGGCCACCCTGCAGTGCAGAGCTGGCCACCCAACCACACCCAGTCTTCCACTGGAAGGGATTGCCCTCCTGCAACTACAGTCAGGGCCATCTTTACAACCTGCAATTCAGTCATGTTATTCCTCAGCACAAAACCTCTCAAAATGCAGCTGGGCGTGGTATGATTCCAGCACTTTGGAAGGCCAAGGAGAGAGGATTTGCTTGAGCCCAGGAGTTTGAGACCAGCTTGGACAACATAGTGAGAACCCATCTCTCTCTTAAGAAAAAAAAAGAAAGAAAGAAAAACTCTCAATGATTCCTCTGCTCTTGAGACAAAGGCAAAGACCCAAGTCCTCAGTGTGGCTCCTCAGCTCTGGGTCCTCCTTCCTTCTGTGCAGACTCATTCTCTGGCTCCAATTGCCCTGGCCTTGAAGTCCCTTGCCCACGTCATGTCTCCTCTGCTCTCTCCTTGGCAGGGCCCCAACCCTGGCCCACTTTGCTTAGTCACCAACTGCACCTTCTTCCGGACTCACCCCCAAAGCCACAACCCCATGGAAGCCTATCTGCACACCCACAGGATATCAGAACCCCAGTCTCCACTTTCACAGCAGCACGTCTCCCCTCTGGAATGCTCATCTCTGTTGCTTTGGCATTTACTATCTACAGGGTTCTTTGAGGTCTAGGCCATGAGGCTCCGTGAGGCAGGAGCCCCATGGTTTGCTTATCATTATAGACCAGTTCCTGGTGCGACGTCATATGTACAGTGGGCCTGCAGTCAGGGTCTAGACAAATAATGAATGAAGGAATGAACGAACAAAGAAACAAGCAGACAACGGGGCCCATCACAGAAAAAAATTTGTTTCCCAGACACATCACAATTCTCTTTTGGTGTCAATTCCCTATGTGCAAAGTGGAGAAATAATTCACTTATTACGAATCTCAAAGCACATGGCTTCTGCAGATTGGGATCCAGAAAACATGAGACTGAGTCATTTTGAGCTCCTTTAAAAAATTATAGAGGATGTCATTAAAGTCTAGACAGATAACATCCAATTATTCAAATGTGGACTGTCTGCTCCAGTGTTGGTCACCTTTGTGTGAAGCTGGACTCACTGCAAATCTGTGACTCAGTAAAGGAGGGTAGACTCCGTAAAGCAGCAGCAGCTGACGGGAACTTAGTCACAATTTCTCAGGTTCTAAAATGTCTTCCCATTTTGCCACTGGGGATCGCCCTGAAGCACTTAACTGCTGCATGTCAGAAAAAATAGGATTATTCCTAAAAAGTTAAGATTAATCAAAGCTCTATATAAAATAGAATTTTGATTCTTTGGCTTGATCTAGATGTTACCTTCTTGTACCACAGTTCCTTTATTGACATTAATAAAAGGAAAGGCTTAAACAGGAAAACAATAGCTGGGTTCAGTGGCTCACACCTGTAATCCCAGCACTACGGGAGGCTGAGGTGAGAGCTGCTTGAGCCCAGGCATTTGAGACTAGCCTAGGCAACATAGCAAGACCTCATCTCTACAAAAAAAAAAAATTAGCCAGTGTGGTGGCACACACCTGTAAGTCCCAGCTACTTGGGAGGCTGAGGTGAAAGGAATGCCTGAGCTCTGGAGGTTGAGGCTGTAGTGAGTCATCAGTGGTCATGCTACTGCACTCTGGCCTGGGCGACAGAGTGAGACCCCAACTCAAAAACAAAACAAAAATAGAAAAACAGTGACAAGTCTCTTTTGAGGGCTCCTAGCCAGGAGGAAGTTAGATTAACCAACTGGAAGGGAGGTGCGTCTGACCTGGATCATCCATAAACAGACGAGCCTCCGTATCTGTGGCTGCCTCACTCCCACCAACAAACTGTGCTGAGCCAGCCGCTCAAGTCCAGACCTCACTGCCAAGAAGGAGGCTGCATAGACAATGGGGAAGACAGAGATCCTGTGGTACCAAAAAAAGATTACCGGCACAAACTTGACCAGACCTGACCTGGCCCAGGGACCAGGACCCATTTTTAACAGAAGGGAGGATGCTAGGTGACACCCCAGAGCGGAACAAGAACTTCACAACTCCAATCCACCCCCTCTGGAAGCCAACCCTTGAGCCTGAATGAAAAGGCAAAGGCTGCCTTCCCATAGGGCAGTCGGCAAACAGCTTGAGGCTTTCCTTGCTGCAGGGTGACAGCATTCATGGCTCCCCCATCTCACCCAGAGCCACAGCACCTTCTGTAGCTTTGTAATGGAGGCTGCACACAGGTGTGACCCTGCATGCCCTCCTGCCATGCCCACACATGGGGGAAACAGTCACATGGTTGGCAGGGAACACATGTCAGTGTCAACAGAGTTGGGCTTCACTTTATAATTATGTGACTTTAAATTATACAAGCAACAGACGAACACGCTCTCCTCTAAAAAAAACAATTCGAAGAATAAAGTCCCCCTTGAACACCAGCTACCATCCAAAAGTCCTTTGCCTTCCCCCAAGGGAACCACTGCTGGCGGGCACCCTTCCAGACTTTTTACATGTATACCCTTACACACATATGTAAACACACCAGGAAAATTACCCAATATTCTCGTGTGTGTGCTGATTTTTATGTACACGGCACCATGCTGTTTATGCTGTTTTGCATCTTTCATTCCACAATATATCTTGGAAGTTTATCCATGTTACAAATGCAGTGAGCTCACAGAACTGTATGAAATAGACTCACTGATAGACCTTTATGCGGTTTCCAGAATTTTGCTAATACAAACAGTCTCTCCTGGGCATATCTGCATGAAGTTTGTTATGCATACTATTTCTCCAGGGAGCTGCCTACCAGGCCAATTGCTTTTGCTTTTTGTGCCTCAATACAGAAAGTGCCAAAGTGCCCTTGAAAGAAGCCATGCTAATGCACATTCCCACCTCAAAGCAGCAATGTATGGAGATGTCTATTTCACTATGTTGACACCAAAATGTATAATCAAATGTCTTAATTTCTTCCCTGTCTTGATGAATCTTCCTCCTAATTACCAGTAAGGCTGAATATTCACTTATTGGTCACCAAATTTCCTTTCTTGTCACTGCCTACTCATATCTTCTTGCTGATTCAACTATGGAATTGTCTCTGTATCTTCAGAATTTCTTGATTTTTACACACAGTGAAGCAAGAGGTTTTAGGTCATAACAAGTCCTTTGTTGATGGCATAAAGCAGCCTGGAATAATGTTCCTTAGAACGATTCTCATGCCTCCTAAAGTGTGAAAACCACTGTAGTAGATTAGCTGCCTGAAACGGTGAGGATAAAACTGACATTGTAGGGGGTCACCCACCAAGTCTGGCCACAAACCATGGCTTCCACAAGCTCAAAATGGCACAGGGTAGATTTCCACTTTGGGTCATAACAGAATAACTGGTGCAAGACTAGTTCTCTTGACATAAACGACTATGACGATGGGTCCCATGTATGAGGTAGCTATTTTCAGGCAATAGACAAGAAGTAGCACACAACTAAAATGTCTGAGAAAAGAGAAGCTCGTATGGTAAACTCTGTGATCATCTCGACTCTCTGCCTGTGGCAATTTCCTAACAGTGGGACAGAGAGCTGGAGCTCAAGCAGGGCAGTAGACCCCCTCATCTGGGGAGGCAGGGACTAAAGCAGCGGGAATTGGCAAATCTGAGCATCAGAAGAGTGAGCTGCACTGGAAGGGGAGTAAAAGCCTGTTTGGAATTCCCTATGAGCTCTTAACCAGGGGCAGGGCTCTGTATGTTTAAGGTAAGACCATACAAATCTTACTGGAGAGCAGATAACAGAGGAACAGAGACTTGGGAGGCTAAGCAGTGCTTGAAGCTGCTGAAGTTTCAGCCTAGACAGAGTAGAGATTTTGATAACACCCCAGACATTCAGCTAAGCCACCAGAAAGGCAACAGCTTAGGAGTAAAAACCATGCCCTTGAGTAAGGCCTGTTTTGGCTACATCAAAACAAAGCCAACACCAAACTTCAATAAGATTGGCAGAGGATAAAGAGCTTAGAAGCTAAGTGCAATTAAGTTGAAGGAGGTTGGGGAATATCCTGAGTTTTCCACAGACCCATCCTAACAAAGTATAAAACAAAGCCTATACCCACTGCCGGGAGCAATCAGTAACTGGGCAAACTACAGGGGGAAGAAATGTCAATACTCTTCAGAAAAAGATAACAGAATCTAGAGTTTTTACAATGTATCATTCACAATGTCCAGTACACAATTTTTTAAAACTTGTATATATGCAAAAAAACAGAAAAATGTGACCCAAAGTTAACAAAAAAGCAGGCAATAGAAACTGATTCATATAAAGTCAATGTTAAGCCGGGCTCGGTGGCTCAGCCTGTAATCCCGCACCTTTGGGAGGCTGAGGTGAGTGGATTGCCTGAGCCCGCAGGTTCGAGACCCGCCTGGGCAGCGAGACTTCATTGCTACAATAAATCAAAAAATTAGCTGGCGTGGTAGTGCATGCCTGTAATTCCGGCTACTCAGAAGGCTGAGGCGGAAGGATTGCCGGAGCCCAGCAGACGAAGCTGCGGTGGCCAGGAGCGGCCACTGCACTCCAGTCTGGGCGACTGAGTGAGACTCCAACTCAAAAAAAAAAAAAAAAAAAAAAAAAAAAGGATTTAAATTTAAAAGAAATACAATTAATATGATACAGGAGTTAAAGGACAGACAACATGCATGTCTAGAAAGTTATTTCATCAGAGACATGAGAACTATAATGATCAAATAGAAAAGCTAGAAATTAAAAATACAGTAACAGACATGAAGAATGCTTTCAATGGGTTCAGTGATATACTCAATGCAGTGAAGAAAGAATTTAAAGCCACGTCAATAGAACCACAAAGAAATGAAAGAGTAAGAAAAATAAAAAAGAATTTTGAGACACTATCAAATCGTTTAATATCCACATAATTGGAATGCCAAAAAAGAGACAGGCAAGGCAAAAGAAACATTTGAAGAAGTAATGGCCAAAATTTTCCAAAATTCTTAACAGATACCAAACCACAAATCCAAAAAGCTAAGAGAACATTAAGCAAAATAAACACCAGAAAAATAATACTCAGAGTTATATTCAAACTGCTGAAAACAAAAGGCCAAAGGAAAATCTTGTAGGCAGTCAAATAAAGAAGCATTTCATAGAGAGGAAAAAAGGTAAGAAGTGTGCCAAATTTCTCATCAGAAACCACAGGAGCAAAAAGACATTTAAATACTGACGTCTCAAAAGCAATAAAAGAAAAAACCATCAACCCCGACTTCTATACACATTGAAATATATTTAAAATTAAAAGAGAAATAAAGGTTTTTCAGCTTAAAAAGAAGTGAGACTCTGACTCAAAAACATTTTTTTAAAAAAAATATCACTATTGGTTCATTAATTGTAATGAATATACTACAGATTTAATAATAGCAGAAAAGCTGTGTGCGGTGGCTCACGCCTATAATCCTAGCACTTTTGGAGGATGAGATGAGAGGATTACCTGAGCCTGTGGGTTGGAGACCAGCCTGGGCAATATGGTGACACCTAGTCTCTACAATAAAACTAAAAAATCAGTTGGACATGATGGCACAAGTTTACAATTCTAACTACTTGGAAGTCTGAGGGAGAAGGATCACCTGAGCCCAGGTGGTCGATGCTGTGGTAGCTGTGAGCAGTGTGCCACTGCACTCCAGCCTGAGCAACAGAGTGAGACTCTGACTCAGAAGAATAAAATAAAATAGCAGAAACTGAATTTGGATTTTTTCTGTAAATCCAAAACTGCTATAAAAAAAATACAGTCTATTTTTAAATGCTCAATTAAATCTAGAGAAGCTGGAAAAAACACGAATAAACACAATGAGACAGATAAAAACAACTATCAAGATTGCAGACTTCAATCCAACTACATCAACAATCACTTTAAATGTGAATAATCTAAGGCTAAGTCAGATTATCAGACTGGATAAAAAGCAAGACCCAACAATATGTTTCTGACAAGAAATCCACTTTAAATATATAGTTTAAAAGTAAAAAGATCAGCCGGGCTCAGTGGCTCAGCCTGTAATCCCAGCACTTTGGGAGGCCGAGGCGAGTGGATTGCCTGAGCCCGCAGGTTTGTGACCCACCTGGGCAACTTGGCAAGACCTTGTCTCTACAGTAAATCAAAAATTAGGTGGGCATGGTAGCGCGCGCCTGTAGTTCTGGCTACTTGGAAGCCTCAGGCAAAAGAATCGCTGGAGCCCAGCAAGTCGAGGCTGCGGTGGCCGCAAGCGTGCCACTAAACTCCAGTCTGGGCGATAGAATAAGACTCCAACTCAAAAAAAAAAAAAAAAGTAAAAAGATCAAGAAAGATAAAACATCCACAGTTACTTTTCCATTCCTGTGAAATCTTTTCAACTGAACATGAAGAAAGCTGGGGTAGTTATATTCATTTCAGACAAAACAACAAATAATATCAGGGAAAAAGAGGAATCTTCCATAAGGACAAAAGAGGCAATTTTCTTTTTAATAATGTACTGTATGTTATTACTTTGGTTAGTTTGTTACACAAGTTGAAGTCATACATTTTCATTAAAATATGAAGCATTTAAATGATGTGTAATAAGAGATTAAAAAGTGGTATACTTCATTATTTCTATAGTTGCGAGATAAAAAGTCCATCTTCTAAACTTACTAGAGATGATAAAAGGGTAAAGAAGATGAGCTGAGGCTGGGCGCAGTGGCTCATGCCTATAATCCCAGCACTTTGGGAGGATAAGGCAGGAGGATTTCTTGAACCCAGGAGTTTGACATCAGCCCGAGCAACATACCAAGACTTCATCTCTACAGAAAAATCAAAAAACTTGCCAGGTTTGGTGGTGTGTGCCTATAATCCCAGCTACTCGGGAGACGGAGGATCACTTGAGCCCAGGAGTTCGAGGCTGTGGTGAGCCGTGATCATGCCACTACACTCCAGCCCGGAGTAAGACTCCCTGAGGCAGGGTAGCTAGCACAAGTTAGACACAGATAGATAAATGTCCCATAGTTAGGTTTTAGGAAGTGTTTAGAGATTTTTTAAATTACATTTTACTGCAGGCCAAGCTATCAGCCTATCCCACCCCCTCAGCAAATCAAAAGAAAATCCCATCAGATGTAAGAATAGAACAGCCCCAGCTTTCAGCTCATAATCACTAAAATCCCTCAGGTTCTCCATTGAAGGTACAAGGCTCAACCCATCCTCTCACCAGCTTGTTTTGCAAACAAATTAACCTAATCAGCCCTTCATGACCTTCATGACACAAACCCCATCACCATAGCAGCAATCATGTGGCTAACCCACTCATCTGCCTGATGTCAATACCTGCACTTACCTGTCCCTTTGTGATGAGGTGGAAAAGACCACCATCCAATCACCTTAACAACCTGCCCCCAACAAAGGGAAGGTTTAAAGGCATGTGACTTAAAACAGCAGACCCCATTGCTTTGTTAAACTCTGCTTTTTCCACATGGCTCTTTGAGCTGTGGCTGCCATGTTTCCTTAGCCTTGATCCCCTCCCGTATCTTGGGGAGGTGAATCTTCTCATTCTCTCTCATTTACTTTCTAAATAAACTTTGCTTGAAAACTTCACTGGCTGCTCAAATTCACTTTAGAAACAAGCCAAAGAATCCACCATTTTTGTGTCGCACCCCACCCGGCATCATCCCTGACTCAAAAAAAAAAAAAAAGAAGATGAACCATTATAATACTATAAGAAAGCATTTGGCAGTAGTGGGAAACTGTCAGGGAAGGGGAGGTGGGATTGGCAGTTGAGGGAAACTGCTAGGGGAGGGAGGGACATACCTCATCAACAAGGGTACCTGCATAATCAACGTTTGTATACCTAACGTTTGTGTACCCCACATCTTTATAATAAAATAAAAAAAGAGTTTTATCAACAACAACAACAATAAAAGAATAGCTGAAAGTGACTTAGGTTCTACACTTTTTCTACAGTCTACAAATAAGGAAACAGGTGCTCTGAGGTTCCTGCGCTCCAGTGAATTCCACCAGCAGCATTTGAGGAATCGCTAGAAGTGGGGAGGACGACAGAGGCCCAGATCCACATGGGACCACAGCAGGTGGGTGGGCACTAGGCCCTTTAGATATCAAATTCCGTGAAAGGTTTCATCTGGAAAGGGGGTTCTGATGAAAGTCACTACCTTTACCATAGTCCCTCTTTAGAGAAGTTTAAGTATGTTTTTTAAAAGTATAATCATTTTTTTTAAATGTAGGTTTTTACAACATTAGCAATTTGAAAAGATGTAATTGTTTATATCATGTTATCTCATATAGTTAACTAGCAGATGAGAAGGAATTGAATCCCGGGTCTCCTGTTTGCTACAATCCTCCCTCCAGGTTGCCCGGACACTACCGGTATGAACATACCTCACAAACTTATTGCCTAATTCACAGCCGGGGGCTACAGGCAGGACCAGCAGTGGTCGATGTTCAACACTGTTTAACAAGACATTACCGCAAGAGCATCTCAATTTAACGTTATAAGGAATAGAGATGTAATTATACTCACGAGAAGACCTGAAACATCAGAATACTTCTTAGCTGGTTTAAAGGAAGGAGGTGCATCAATACTGAAGTCTGAAAAAAAAAAGAAAAAGATAACTAAGCTGGCCTTAAAGCATTCAAATCCTATCTCTTTTTTTCTAATATAAGTGTTTAAGTGTTTGGTAACATTCCCGAAATTTTCCCTGTGATTCAGTACTCAGAATTCTCTGGGGATTAACCAGAGAAGGAGGAGAGGAGTCTCAGAAGCTATGCAATATGTTGCCAGGCTCAATAGCTCATGCCTGAAATCTCAGTGATTTGGGAGGCTGAGGTGGGAGGATCACTTGAGCCCAGGATTGAGACCAGCCTAGGCAACATAATGAGACCTCATTTCTATAAATAATAAGAAAATTAGCAGGACATAGTAGCATGTGTCTAGTAGTCCCAGCTACTTGGTAGGCTGAGGCAGAAGGATCACCTGAGCCCAAGCGGTCAAGGCTGTGGCGAGCCCTGATCATCCAGCCTAGGTGGCAAAATGAGACACTCACTCAAAAAATAAAAAGGAAAAGAAAATAATCCATATTTTCATACAATAATACATGGGCCAAGTGCAGCCTCTGGATCTAGCCCCACCTTGCCACCTGTCCCCAGGGATCCTCTGTTCCAACAGAACACTAGAAAGCTCCTCTGCCCACAAGCTTCTTTCAAGGTCCCACACTACATGGGCTGACAGTGATGAAATGCCAGGCAACCCGCTAATCAGATCTGAGCCTCCACCCAGACAGCCTATGTCCACACCCAGATGACTGACTAGCCCACTAATCATTCATCTGAGTCACCCTTAGGAAAGAAGTACAGTGGCACAGGAGCTGGAGGAAAACTCGAACTTTTTTTTTTTTGAGTAGTAGTCTCATCCTGTTCCCTGGTTGGAGTGCAGTGGCACACTCACAGTCACTGAAGCCTCGACCTGCTGGGCTCAGGCGATCCTTCTGCCTCAGCCTTCCAAGCAGCTGGAACTACAGGCATATGCTACCATGCCTGGCTCATTTTTTTTTTTTAATTGTAAAGATAAAGTCTCACCATGTTGCCCAAGCAGGTCTCGAACCCCTGGACTCAGGAATCCTCTCGCCTCCACCTCCCAAAGTGCTGGAATTACAGGTGTGAGCCACCATGCCCGGCAATTTGAACTTCGGATGAAGTTGAACAGAGTATATAACTGTGTTTTATATGAACTTGGACGTACTGTGGCATAAAGTATTTACTCTGCAGAACACTGGTTTGGAGACTGAAAGAACTGAACTTTAAGCTGGTTGTTAAGAACCTTCCTAAATCTGGCATTATACTTGGGCTACCTTGTTTTTGGAAACAAATTTTAAAAGTAGACTTTTGAGTAAGAAGTCTGTCTAGCAGAAACACCAATATTATCATCTCGGGACCTACGACACTAAAAACCACACATCCATGACAACACAAACAAACAGGCTCAATACAGATACAGTTGTGTGGAAATATACACATACTATCCCTAGATTGATGCCACTATAAAATTCTCATGCTAAAAATTATTTCCTACAATTATGCAAACAATAAAATAATGTGGGCTTGTTATAAGAAAGTTCCTAGTCTAAACATCGTAAACACTTGGAAGCCTCTAGTCAGCTCACAGTTAGGATCATTCAGTTGCCACGGCAATGCCCTTTCGGAAGCGAGAATTTGTTTCAGGTTCTTCCAGGTCCTGTTCTTCTTGCCAGCAACTGCGCCACCGTGGCCAGAGTGCTTGAAGTAAAAGCATAAATTAGAGGAAACAAATCAATGGAGACTATCATTTGAGAATCTAACATTTATGCTTAATCATAACTACAATGTATTTCTCATTCTGTCAGCAATCATTTGTAACCCTGAGCTGTTTTAAGTATGTTATCACACATGTTACTCTTTGTTTGTTTACTTATTTTGAGATGGAGTCTCACTCTGTTGCCCAGCTTGGAGTACAGTGGCACGCTCATGACCACCGCAGCCACGACCTGCTGGGCTCAGGAGGTCCTTCCGTCTCGGCCTTCCAAATAGCTGGAACTGTGGTTCCATGCCACCATGCCCAGCTAATTTTTTGATTTATTGTAGAGACAAGGTCTTGCCAAGTTGTCCAGCCTGCTCTTGAACCCCTGGGCTCAGGCAATCCTCTTGCCTCAGCCTCCCAACGTGCTGAGATTACAGGAGTGAGCCACCACACCCGGTTTAATCTTAGTTTAAAACAAAGTTTCTCAATTGTTAAAACCCCTGAGTTAGTTGTGGTAGAGTAGAAAGAAAAGGCTACTTTTTCACATGCACATACAGCAATCAAATCCTTTATTGGGTCTAACTTTGTGGAATTCACTCATGAATTTCTTATCATGTTAAAATAAATTTACTACAAAATCAGATTTAAACTCATGACTATATCTCTAAATTCCTTTCTCGGGCAAGTGTCTTCCTTGCAAACTGGTGATCCTGGATGAGCCGGTTAAGCCCCACTCATGGCATGGCAAGACTTCTGGAAATCTTTTGTTGTTATTGTTCTATGAAGATGACAAAATAAAATGAAAAAGAATACCCAAATCTGTCACAGACATTGGTAATATGTATTTCCAAAATAATTCATTCAAAAATTAACTTTTAGCCAGGTTCAGTGGCTCAGCCTGTAATCCGGCGCCTTGGGAGGCTGAGGTGAGTGAACCGCCTGAGCCTGCGGGTTTGAGACCCGCCTGGGCAACTTGGTGAGACCTCATCTCTACAATAAATCAAAAAATTAG
>NW_007248679.1:185064-218162 GCF_000164805.1 Carlito syrichta
GCAGGTCGAGGCTGCGGTGGCCGGGAGCGGCCACTGCACTACAGTCTGGGCGACAGAGTGAGACTCCAACTCAAAAAAAAAAAAAAGTAACTTTTGGCCAGCTCGGTGGCTCAGCCTGTAATCCCAGCACTTTGGGAGGCCGAGATGAGTGGATTGCCTGAGTCCGCAAGTTCAAGACCCGCCTGGGCAACTTGGTGAGACCTCATCTCTACAATAAAAAAAAAAAAAAAATTAGCTGGGCATGGTAGCGCGTGCCTATAGTTCCAGCTACTTGGAAGGCTGAGGAGGAAGGATTGCCGGAGCCCAGCAGGTCAAGGCTGCGGTGGCCGGGAGCGGCCGCTGCACTCCAGTCTGGGTGACAGAGTGAGACTCCAACTCAAAAAAAAAAAAAATTAACTTTTACTGGTGTAATCTGAACTGCTGTAATTCATTATATCCCTCAAAAGGAAAGGAAGAGTACCCTATCTCCACTTTCCAGTATGAGAGCTTAGATTTACTCAAAGAAGCGAATGAGGAAGCACTCTTCTGTCAGTCAAATATTTCAAGCCTCATCTAAAACTTAAGGAAGACCAATGAAAAGGGAAGGGAATAATCATCACGGAAATGACTTGCCCTCAAACAGTATCCCTAATAAAATCCACACAGAGCATCAAAATTCTTGGAATCTGACACAGAGGGAGACCAACAGGAAGAGCCCTTCATTCAGTCCCATCCCTCTCAAAGCAGCCCATGGAGGAGAAGGTGGTGACTTGGACCAAGGGAGGGGGATGCCAGTGTCCCCTCAGCTGCAGACCCAGCAAGATGGCAGTCTGAGGGTTGGCTGTTTGGCTCTTTATTTAACTAATGACTTAGATGCTTACCACAAAGTTGGGATCCTTAAATGGCAGGGATTTGGCAGCTTTTTCCCCAGGTCCTGTGCTAAACTCAGAGGGCACCATTTTATTCTCACCCATGGCCTCCATGCTGATACCCTGAGAACATAATAAGAATGGTTTGATGTCGGTTTCTTCCAGCTGAATTCCCCACTTCTGCTCTCAACAAGATAGTTCCACAGGACATGAGGGGAAGACCGTATGCGCAGAGCTCCAGCAGGTGGTCTGCTCAGAGGAGGGTGTGCCAGATGGGAAGCGTCACCACTGCACAGAAGACAAAGGCAGGACCCCAACTGGCATTGTTTCCCAGCCCATCTGTGTCAAGTGCAGGGATGGCTGTCCCACCCAAGCTAGCTCATTTGATTCTGGAAACCACTACAGAGTAAGTGCTATTATCCCCAGTTTACAGGAAAAATAAAAAACAACTTAGGTTCAGGGTACGGGTTCAAGGCTACACAGTGGTTGACCTGTGGATAAAAACTCAGGTTGGGCTAATTCTAAAACCCTCACCATCTCCAGGATATCACACAATCCCTACTCCTACTGATCTTGTCAAGTCTTGAAAAATTAAGACAAAAAAGGTCCAGCCCCTTTCAGGATCTAGTAAGCCACAGAAGCCAGGCTGGAGACAGTATGCTTAAGGGGCACACTATACCTAGCATGGGCATTCCAGGGAAGGAAAATGAAAGGGAAGCTGGAGGCCATGCATCGGACAGTGCCCAATAAGCTTTTTTTTTTTTTGAGTTGGAGTCTCACTCTGTCATCCAGGCTGGAGTGCAGTAGCACACTCACGGCCACTGCAGCCTCAGCCTGCTGGGCTCAGGCGATCCTTCCACCTCAGCCTTCCAAGTAGCTGGAACTATTAGACATGTGCTACCACACCCAGCTATTTTTTTACTTATTATAGAGATGAGGTCTTGCAAAGTTGCCCAGTTGCCTCGGCCTCCCAAAGCACTTTGATTATAGGATAGAGCCACCATGCCCAGCTACACAAGTGTTTAAAAGTAAATTATTATTTTTTTGAGTGGGTTCCCCCTTGTATACATAGGTAGGAATGAGTCCTGCTGACTTGAAGAGATAATGGGGAAAAGTTTTGCACAGGAGGTCACATCTAAGTTTTTTTTGTTTGTTTTTATGTCGGAGTCTCACTTTGTCGTTCAGGCTGGAGTGCAGTGGCACGCTCATGGCCAACACAGCCTCAACCTGCTGGGCTCAGGTTATCTTTCTGCCTCAGCCTTCCAAGTAGCTGGAACCACAGGTGCATGCCACCACACCTGGCTAGTTTTTTGATTTATTGTAGAGACGAGGTCTCACCAAGTTGCCCAGGCTGGTCTTGAACTCCAGGGTTCAGGCAATCCTCTCACCTCGGCCTCCCAAAGCGCTTTGATTATAGGCTTGAGACACCGTGCCTGGCTACACAAGTTTTTAAAAGTAAATTCTGTTTTTTTGAGTGGGTCCACCCTTGTACACATAGGTAGGAATGAGTCCTGCTGACTTGAAGAGATAATGAGAAAACGTTTTACACAGGAGGTGACATCTGATTTGTTTTTTGTTTTTTGTCGGAGTCTCACTCTTTCGCTCAGGCTGGAGTGCAGTGGCATGCTCATGGCCAACGCGGCCTCAACCTGCTAGGCTCAGGTTATCCTTCTGCCTCAGTCTTCCAAGTAGCTGGAACCACAGGCACATGCCACCACATCTGGCTAATTTTTCGATTTATTGTAGAGACAAGGTCTCACCAAGTTGCCTGGGCTGGTCTTGAACCCCTGGACTCAGGCAATCCTCTCGTATCTGCTTCCCAAAGTGAATATGTTGAATATCTATCAGATATACAGAATATAAATGAAATAATATGTGTCATTTCATAAGCACAGAAAAGCTTTTGAAGACCATATAAGAAACTGGTAGAGAAAAGAATAAGAAGGGAACACTTTGTACTGTTTTATGTTTTAAATTCTGTGCTATGTGTACACATTACTTAATCAACAAAAGAGTTAGGGCTAAAATCATCATGTTGTTACCTGGAATGACATCACGTGATTAACTGAAACAACAGGTTTGTCTACTCTCCGCTAGAATTTTAGCAACTTATCCTGCCAAACTGGCTCCCTCAAGCTCATAAAGAGCTCAATTTACTTATATTAATAAGTGAAAAGGTGAGTGTGGAAGATATGTAGACATATGTTCTATTCCATAGAGACTCACATGTGTATATATATTCATGTGGAAAGGGAAGCGGGGAAGACGAGGCCCACCCACTCTGCTGCAACAGTTCTCAATGGTCTCTCCTCAAACACCTGCCCAGACTTCCTTTCAAGATCTCTCCCCGGACGAGCCTGGACTCCATCCAAGGAGTCCCAGCCTGTGTGCCCTCTCTTCTGTTCCTGCCACCTTCTATCTGGATTGCCCCTCATCTCAGAAAAAGTTCGTCGTTACTAAGTTTTCTCCCCCTCCAAGCTCAGCACAAACCACAAATGTCAACTCTTTAAGAACTAAGAGGCTCCCCACTGGATATCCATATGAGTTTGTGGTTTTCAATATCCACACAGGAAATACAGAAATAGATATACAGGTGTGTGAGGTGCAGGTGTGTACACATACACACACACACACGTCCTAGTGCTGTCCTCTGAAAAGACTGGAAACAATGAACAGGCACACCAGCATCCAGATTCCGCTTTCTAAATACAGCTGGCCCTCCTTATCTGTGGGTTCATATCCGTGGATTCAACTAATCAAGGACTGAAAATATCTGGGGGGAAAAAAGTGTGTCTCCATTGAATATGTCCAGACTTATTTTCTTATCGTTACTCCCTAAACAATACAGTATAACAACTATTTACATGGCATTTACTTTGCATTAGGCATTATAGGTAACTAGACATGGTTTACATTATGGACCCGAGTGTTCACGGATTTTGGTGTCTGTGGGAGGTCCTAGAGCCAACCCTTGGACACTGAGGGACAATTGTATTACTCTGCAAGAACCAGTGATCCTTGAAGAAATGGCAAACTCTAGGGCTAAAGCCAGAAAGTATAAAATAATTCTGGAACATCTTGTAGTGCTAGAAAGTAAGAAAGCACATGTATCTCTTTGCTTGGACTGCCATAACAGAACACCACAGATCAAGTGGCCTGAATGACAGAAAAGTATTTTCTCCAGTTCTGGAGGCTAGAAGTACAAGATCAAGGTGTTGACAGTTTTCCTTTTTCCTGAACCCTGGTGTCTCTCCCTCTTCTAATAAGGGCACCAGTCATACGGGATCAGGGCCCCACCCAGATGACTTCATTTAACCTTTATTACCTTTTTTAGAGTCCCTATTTTCAAATACAGTCACATTCTGAGGTATATTAGGGGTCGGAAGTTCAATACATACAACAAAGAGGCACAGTTCAGTTGATACAGCACTCAAAAAATGATGGGGTCATAGTAAAGGACACTGGAGCCAGTTTGAAGAGGTTCCTACTAGCTGAATCTCGACACCTTGAACAACAATCCAGAATGTGTAAATCCAGAATATATAAAGAACTCTATGGCTCAACAACAAAAATACAAAGCGGAGGGTACCTGAGGGAGTTGCCCAGATTATTATTTTATTCTGTGAGTTATAATTCATTACTAGCTTTATTCATTTATTCTTTCATAAGTGTATTATTTATTTGCAGTAGCTTTATTGAGATGTAATTAAAGAGCAAGGGAATTTGTCAAAGAAGATATACAACTGGCCAATAAGCACCTGAAAAGATGCTCAACATCATTAATCATTAAGGACATGCAAATCAAAATCACAACAAAATACCACTGCATGCCCACGAGGATGGTTATAATAAAAGACAGACAGTAATATGTGTTGGTGAAGATGAGGGGAAATTGGAACCCTCATACATTGCTGGTGAATAGAAAAACAATTTGGTAGTTCTTCAAAATGTTAACCATAAAATTATCACATGTTATCAATAACAACCAGATTATCAACAACTTAATTCCTAGGTATACATCCAAGACAAATGAAAATAAATGTCCACACAACAACTTACACACAAATATTTGCAGTAGCATCATTCATAATAGTCAAGAGGTTGCAAACCACCTAAATGTTCAGCTGATGAACAGAAACAAAACGTGACAGACCCACACAATGGAATATTGTTCAACCATAAAAAGGAACTATGTGCTGATACGTGCTCCATCATGCATAGACCTTGAAAACATTAGACTAACAGAAAGAAGCCAGACACAAAAGGCCACATAACGTATGATTGCCTTTATATGGGTTACCTAGAGCGGTCAAATTCATAGAGACAGAAAGTAGATCCATAGTTTCCAGGGGCTGGCAGCACTGCTTATGGGTAAGGGGTTTCTTTTTGTGGTGCAGAAATAACCAAAAATTAGATAGTGGTTGCATAACTCAGTGAATATACCATAAGACACTAAAAAGAGTGAATTTTGAGCCAGGCACAGGGCCTTACACCTGTAATCTCAGCACTTTGGGAGGTGGAGGCAAGAGGATTGCCTAAGCCCATGGGTTCCAGACCAGCCTGGGCAACTTGGCAAGACCTTGTCTCTATATAAATCAAAAAAATTAGCTGGGTGTGGTGGCACACACCTGCCTGTAGTTCCATCTAGTTGGAAGGCTGAGATGGAAGGATTGCCTGAGCCCAGCAAGTCAAGGCTGTGGTGGCTGTGAGCACGTCACTGTGTTGCAGCCTGGGCAACAGAGTGAGACTCCAACTAAAATAATAATAATAATAATAATAATAAAAGAGTGAATTTTGTGGTACATGAATTACATCTCAAAGCTACTGCAAATAAATAATACATTTATGAAAGAATAAATGAATAAAGCTGGTAATAAATTAAAACTCAGAATAAAATAATAATCTGGGCAACTCCCGCAGGTACCCTCCCGCTCTGGGAGCTTTTCTGTCCTTTCAATAAATCCTGCATTCTCAACAACAGCAAAATAATAATAATAATAAGTATCTAAGATATAAATACTGATATCTAAAAATGAATAAATGGTTGATAGTTCTAGTTGTTTGGGAGACTGAGGTAGGAGAATCACTAGAGCCCAGAAGTTTGAGAGTGTAGTGAGCTACGACCACACCACTGCACTCCAGCCTGGGCAACATAGCAATTCTGCATTTCTTAAGAATACAGGTTAAAAACAAAAAAAGAATGAATGAGAGAAAAGAAAAATCTCTTGCTCACAATAGGGTTCTAATTAACAAACATAGACTATAAATTTTGACTATTCAAATTAGAAAATCACCATTTGGAAGTCACCATAATAATGACTACCACAAGCAAAGGTCATCAATGGATGTTAAAAGTGGTTGGCAAAGCCAGACTCAGAGGCTCACACCTGTAATCCCAGCACTTTGGGAGGTGGAGGTGAGAGGACTGCCTGAGCCCAGGAGGTTGAGCTGAGCACAGGCAACTTGGTGAGACCTTGTCTCTACCATAAATAAAAAAATTAGCTGGTATGGTGGCACACACCTGTGGTTCCAGTTACTTGGAAGACTGCAGTGGAACGATGGCCTCAGCCCAGCAAGCCGAGGTTGCAGTGGCCCTGAGCATGCCACTGCATGCCAGGCTGGACAATAGACTATGACTCTGACTCAAAAAAAAAAAAAGAAGTGGTTGGCAAAAGAATGAAGGGAAATGTGATATTTACACAGTCTCAAAGTATCTCCCCACAGGCTACTTCAACACACACATAAAGAGCACAGCTTTACAGTGGAGACCCACCTTACTAAGTATTCAAAGCTAATATCATCAGTGATGGGCCATCCAGTGCGTCAGGATAGGACACGTGGATAAGAGCACAGCATTGCTTTTCTGTTCTTGCCCAAAATGTAGAACCCAAATCTAATCATGAGGAAATAACAGACAGGCCCAAGTGAGAAACATCCTAGAAAATAAATGGCCAGTACTCTTCCAAAGTATCAAGGTCATGAAAGCTTAAAAAATGGAAGAGCTATTCCAAATTAGAGGAGACTAAAAAGAAATGACAACTAAATTCAACATGTGATCCTGGACCAGATAAGGGGCAAGAATACGGCCTGTGTATTAAGTACCAGTATTGCATCAAAGTTGACTCCCTGAATTTGATAAAATTCTGAATGATCGCTTTTCAACACCTTCCCAGACTCCTCCAGGGTTTTGCCACATGGGCCTGGGCTCCAGCCAAGGTATCTGGGTCCTGGCTCACCTTATCCTCCTCCCATCCACGGTCTTTCTTAATTGTTCTCATGTAAGATAATGACTTTAGTTTTAGGGGAATTGGGCTGAAATATTTAGAGGATTACAAAAAAAAAAAAAGCAGTGGCCAAGTGAAGCTTCTCTCCTGGGCACACCCAGCTGTGAATGAGTCAGAAGCCATAACCCCAAGGTACCTGAGGAGGAAGCTGCAGCTGAGGAAGAAGCACACAGGTTAGGGAAGGGTGGCAGTTACCTGCTCTTTCAAGAGGTGGTAGTGCAGGGGCAAAGAAGAAAGCCCAGGACCATCAACTGGAAGGAACATGAAGTGAGCAGGTCTAAGGAGACCCGTCAGTGTTAGAAGAAGGGTCCTTCTTTTTTCTCTTTAATTCACTGAGTCTCTTTATTCAGAAAAAGGATCCTTGTAACATTGGCCCTTTCTCCCAAAGAATCCAATAATTCATAGGGGTAGACCACAGGACTACTCAGGAGGATAGGCCAATGCCCTGGACTGTCAGGAGGCTGGGCCTACAGGGTGGCCTGAATTAAGTGGGGGAGTGGGGAGAGACAGCAAAACAAACCCTAAGAACTACCCAGTGGGAATCACATCAAAAGAGAAAAACCAACACAGCTAAGGACAATTCAGGGTCTCCAGTCCCAGGTACGCAGGCAGAATATGAAAGAGCTTCCCTGGGGTTGGATACGCTTTAAGTTTCACGTTTATTGCTTGAGTTTTTCATAAAGAATATGACTACTGATATAATACTGTTTCCATCTGGGAGAAAAAACAAACTGAACTGCTAAGGAAGCAAACTGAATATATTAATACTAAAGGGAAAGGAAAAAGCAGCCCCAAGGCCTCCAGCAATGATTACGGAACTATCCACCAGCCCTGCACTCTCGGGGCCCTATCCTCAGCAGGGGAGTGCTTTCTCTTCCACTCCAGAAACGCTGGAAGGCTGCATCTCTCCCCTCCTACTTGTTCCTCTTTCCTGATTCCCAGAGGGGACACTCAAAGGTGCTGTGTGCCCGGTGAAGAGAAAGAAAAACAGCGAATTCTTCTGACATGGGTTTCTAGTCCCAAGGCCCCAGGGAGACTTGGGAGAGCACATCCAAAGGCCCCTCATTGAGATACCAGCCGGTGAAACATCCTCAGAGGTCACCAAAAATAGCAGCACCCCAGCAAGACAGTGTGGGCTAGACAGTCTGGAAGTTCTGCCAGGGAAGAGACATGCCATCAGACAAGCATGTGCATGGAGGGTAAGAGGAGGATGGTGGTATGAGTCTACAGCAGCCATTCCAGGCAGCGAGAAGAGAATAGAAATGACAAGCTGGACCCCTCTGCTCACTCACTCCAGCCTCCGCACTCCCCTTTTCAACAGGACCAGGTCTCCTCCCCATCCTCACCAGAGGTCAAGGGGAAGAAGGGAAAGAAAGGAAATCACCCTGACTTGAGCCACATCAGCCCAGAGCAGCCTTCTGCCTCCGAAAAGGTGTCGGGGCCCTGTCCTCTAACCCAGAGAGACCCCTGCCCTTGGCCAGAACTGGTTTTCTGCCTTTCTTTCCCTTTGCCTACCCCCAAAACCCACTCCACTATACCCTCATTCTTCCCTTTGCCTGGGCTTCAGCCAAGCTGAGACACCAGTGTCTACCAATGGCAGGAAGAAAGGGACAGGCCTTTAGTCAAAGGGAAGATCAAGTCTGTAAGGCTCGGATACAATAAAATAAAGTGCACTGAGATGCGCAGTTTCCATATTACTAAAGCACTGTTAACACTAAGAGGCCTCACAAGATGAACTGCCTCACCCTGAGAATTGAATGCACCGAGGAGAGAAGAAAGTAAAGTCTCACACTAAGGGCTGGACCCTCCTTGCAGCACTAAAAAAGCTGATGTAAGTTCCAGGGAAGAGAAGCCCAGTCTGCAAGTAGCACACGTCTGCTGCTAACACACGAGTCAGCAAGGACTGGGGCCCCGCCCCACACTGCCCAACGTAGAGCCCAAATAAGTGTCTCCATCACTCCAGGCAGCATCCAGCTTGACTCCAACTCAGACTAGAGGACGGGGCACTCTATCTGTGGTTCTAAAGAAAGGAGAAAAATGTCCTTTGTTTTATTACTGAGAAATCAAATATCAAGTTACATCTATCTAATAGTACTCTAGATTCAAATAGCTGACCCTACTCTAAAACTGCAGGATTACTATAGGGTCATTTAAAACAGCAAAAGTGCAAGATGCAACCTAAATGTTCAAGAATAAAGTCAGTGAAATAAGAGCACTTTCTTCCTTGGAACACAATGTGGCCAATAGTCATAAA
Organism: Carlito syrichta; assembly: GCF_000164805.1. Lineage (NCBI taxonomy): Eukaryota > Metazoa > Chordata > Mammalia > Primates > Tarsiidae > Carlito > Carlito syrichta. The sequence goes on from NW_007248679.1 coordinate 194,451, forward strand.
AGTATGGGCTGGGGACGGTGGCTCATGCCTGTAATTCCAGCACTTTGGGAGGTAGAGGAGAAAAGACTGCCTAAGCCCACGGGTTTGAGACCAGCCAGGGCAACTTGTCAAGACCTCATCTCTACAATAAATTTAAGAAATTAGCTGGGTGTGGTGGTACACACCTGTAGTTCCAGCTACTTGGAAGGCTGAGGTGGAAGGATCGCCTGAGCTCAGCAGGTGGAGGCTGCAGTGGCCGTGAGCATGCCATTGCACTCCAGCCTGGGAAAGTGTATTAGACCCTTAAAAGTCTAATCAAAAAGACTATTGGCCGGGCTTGGTGGCTCAGCCTGTAATCCCGCGCCTTTGGGAGGCTGAGGTGAGTGGATTGCCTGAGTCCACAGGTTCGAGACCTGCCTGGGCAGCGAGACCTCATCTCTACAATAAATTAAAAAATTAGCCAGACGTGGTAGCGCATGCCTGTAATTCTGGCTACTTGGAAGGCTGAGGCGGAAGGATCGCCGGAGCCCAGCAGGTTGAGGCTGCGGTGGCTGGGAGTGGCCACTGCACTCCAGTCTGGGCGACAGAGTGAGACTTCAACCCAAAAAAAAAAAAAAAAAGACTATTAACATGGAGAGATATTCACAAAATAATGCTAAATGGACAACAGGGCACATAATGTTATACATCAAATACAATTGTAAAACAACCATATCTGTCTATAGAAAACACAAAGTATAATGACTGTTGGAGGAAGAAGGTTGGGTAACTTTTTATGTTTACCTTAAAAATGAAAAAGGCAATTTTTAAAATAGAAAAGAATAACTTTCAAGACTTAAGATTACTATGACTTGTTTTGTTTTGATTTTTACAAAAGTTGAGGTAGAACAATTATTTTTAAATGACTAAACCAAAGCAGTCCAGTATTCCCTGACGGTTTCCAACGACAGAAGATTCTATCACCATCTGTACCTGTGCTATCCTGTTAAAGATGTATCTAATACTTCTAAACTTCCGATGGTTTATTAACTGCTTATTATCCATCAAAAATGAAAAGTCTAGTAAGCAACTCTCACTCTACAGGTTAATTCTGTTTCTCAGTACATTTTAACAACTTTTTAATACAAATTTGAGAAGTCTAAATTGCCCTATATTGTTCCAGTAAAATTCTCCACCAAATGGTGCATTTCTCTGTACCATGAGTTTGGTTACATCAGAGATCTAATGTAGTACACTTTGAGTGTAGAAAGTGATAGAGCAATACAGCAAGACAGACAGTTAAGAGAAAAGAATATGTGCTCTGGACAGCCTGCCTACATTCAAATACTGACTTTACCACTTATTGTATGACTTCAGGCAAGCTGCTTAACCTCTCTATGCCTTCAGTCTTTCTGTAAAATGAGAATAACAACTCACAGGGGGTTGTTTAGAGGATTAAATGAGATAGTAGCTAAAAAGTGCTTAGAACAATACCTGGCATATAGTTAATAAATATTAATCAATTAATTAATTAATTGATTTTTTATTTTTTTGAGTTGGAGTCTCACTCTGTTGCCCAAGCTGGAGTGCAGTGGTACATTCATGGCCACTGCAGCCTTGACCTCCTGGGCTCAGGCAATCCTTCCACCTCAGCCCTCCAAGTAGCTGGAACTATAGGCGCATGCTAACCATGCCCAGCTTATTTTTTTATTATTGTAGAGACGAGGTCTCACCGAGTTGCCCAGGCTAGTCTCAAACCCCTGCGCTCAGGGAATCCTCTTGCCTCGGCCTTCCAAAGTGCTGGGATCACAGGTTTGAGCCACTATGCCTGGCCATATTAGTTTATTAATGTTCAATAAATACTAATTATCATTTACTGTTATTTCTTTCACTTTAGCAGGGCTATCTGTCCCCCAACCCACCAATATAATACTAATCCTTTCAAAGTGACAGCCAAAATAAATGGAAAACTGCACTTGCGTAACATTATTAATAACTATATCAGTTACACTGAAAATATAAATAAAAACACAGAATTGGTAGTTCTAAGAAAATTTGGACAACTTAGCAAGCATAAACACATCATAGTAACTTCTGCAGAAATAAAAATCCATCTTGATGGAATAATAAGACAAAATTACTTTGTAGTACTAAACTATTCAATACTATTAATAATATAAAGGATATTTCTATAAGTGCTTTCCTCAGAACACTTATTATTTTGTTTTATTTATTTATTGTGATCCACCATGAAGACTGAGAACTCTTTTATTTATTTATTTATTTTTTGAGTTGGAGTTTCACTCTGTCACCCAGAGTGGAGTGCAGTGGCCGCTTCTGGCCACCTCAGCCTCAACCTGCTGGGCTCCAGCGATCCCTTCGCCTCAGCCTTCCAAGTAGCTGGAACTACAGGCGCGCGCTACCATGCCCGGCTAATTTTTTGATTTATTGTAGAGATGAGGTCTCGCTGCCCAGGCGGGTCTCGAACCCGCAGGCTCAGGCAATCCACTCACCTCAGCCTCCCAAAGGTGCGGGATTATAGGCTGAGCCACCGAGCCTGGCTTAGAACTCTTTTAGATAACAAATATTCCCTTCAACTCCTGAAGACTTTTAAGCATTTAAATTTCTAAGCGTCTTTAAATTTCAACTAAGCACTCAATTTTACTTTAGAAACAGCATGTGTATTTCTGGAAAGTAAAAACTACCTTAAGAATCTGTGATATCAAATTATTTTCAACAGTCTCAAAAAGCACTCTAATGTCCTATGTAAATGTCTTTTGTAAATTTAAAATTTCATGAATTGCTTTTCTTTAAGAAACAGAATAGCTGAAATTATTGAAGTAGAAAAATTTAGGCGCTGAAAGACTATAAAATCTCTTCTAACATGATCATTTATAGAAAAGCACCCGTTTCCTCACTGATGACACCTTGGGCAATCTGAGTTCATTCTACATGTGCACACTCTGAGCCTGGCGTGCCTTCCTCATAGAAACCCACCATCCCCAAAGTCAATCTCACGTCCCTCTGCCTTCCCACATCTCCTCTGACTACCATCACCAGCACTTAGTCCTCATCTTCCTGTGTCCCACTACAATAGGGCACCAACCTGAGACAATATCTAAAATAACTTTGGCTCAAGGTTAGAAAACACTGTATCTTCCTATTTGTCTCATACTTGTGTTGAGTAGAATTCTAGGGTGCCCCCCACAAAGTTCTCTGCTTCTGGTATACACACACCTTCTCCCAGTCATTCAAGCAAACTCTAACTGCATACGGCAATGAAAGGATCTTCGCTAATATAATAAAGGTCTCAAATCAGTGGACCTTAAACAAAAGCAATTATCCCAGTGGGCCTTCCCTAATCACATGAATCCTTTAAATCTAAGTCCAGAGGTCAGAAATAAGTGAAGACTGAAATATCTGAAGCATTAAAGCAATTAGACATAAGGGCCATCCTCCATAGCTGGCTTTGAAGATGGAAGAGGGAGTGTGGCAGGGACCCTAGACAGCAGTTGACAGCCAGCAAGGGGATGGGGATTCAGTCCCACAGCCCCAAAATAACTGAATTCTGTCAACAACCTGAATGAGACACGCAAATTTCCCCCCAGGTTCTTCAGACAAGAACTCAGCCCAACCAACACTGATTTCAGCTTTGTGATGCCTAAGCAGACAGTCAACCCAGTCACGCTGTGTCAGGACTTTTAACCCACAGAACCAAGCGTTAATAACTAACTAGGTATTATTTAAACCACTGATGTGTGGCAATGTGAAATAGCAACAGCTGAAGACAAGTAGGATGCATTCTCTCTGCCTGGGGAAATTTGGGGTATGGGTGAGGCAAGGCATCATCCCTTGAAATGTCTTAAGCATACTTCTGGGTCCATCACAGAAACACAAGTCAATACATTCTTGCTGATTAAACTGAACTGAAACAGAAGAGAAAGGCGAGCAAGAGACACAGATAAGGGTGACCTCAGGAAGATGCTAGGCAGCCCTCATTCAGCCCTCAGGGCAGCACTGTGCTGAAGCCTATGTAGCGGAACAAGGAACTAGGATGGAAGGATTAGAGCAAGACAAAAGTCTAAGACTCCTTTCAGGGCACAGAAGCCAGGTTTTTTCCTTCTTTGTGGAATGCTGAGGGTGGAATTAGGGTAACTCTCTATGGCACCTCTACAAGGAGCATTGAGACAAAAGAATTCCGGGAAATGCCCTGCTCTCTTCAGCCCTCCTGAGGCTGCTGCTTACATAGAGGAGGCCCATCCCCTCAGTTCTGAGGCCGTCACAGTTGGGATTTCCACCATGTTGGATTGTTGGGGATTTCCAGCTTCCCGAAGGCATTTGGCCATTTTTGGAAACTTGTGTTGATGAAAGTTGATCAATGCCACTTCCTCTCAGTGTGGACTAACTACATTCCTTGGTCCTGGCACAACTGGATATCAAAATGCACTGTTCACAGACTGGAAGAAAGGACTCCAATCAAAAGTTAAGGGGGGCAGGAGAGGGAAGGGGACAGGTAGTTTCTTGCAGGAGGCAGCCACGGCCCATAGGACTAGAATTGCATTCCTCGATGGTGTGGCCTGAGTGCCCAGCTGACTCCAGCTACAGAATGATGCTGCAACAGCAAGGAGGAGGACTGAGAGGAGCAGGAGCTGCTGCTGGACCCTAGAATCCCCCAACCAAAGTCCACAATGGAGCCAAACCCAACCACCACAGCTTGCCTTCCGCTGGCACAATGAGCAGGCTCTGTTCTCCTCCACCCTCACTGAAGCAGCCAGCCAAATGTCTTCGATGTGTCTGCCGCACACTCCCAGGGCCTGGTGCAGCACAAGCACATGGACGGGGCAAGGCAGTACAGCACCCCCTTGGCTGTGCTCAGTGGCAGCCTGACCCCATGGAATAAGCTGCCGCCACTGCCATGGCCCACCAGCCGGCCCCCCAAGGGATGGCCAGCAGGGCCATGGCCTCCGACATAGCTGCTTATGCCTACATGCACTTCCCCAGACCCGTGTGGATGCGCAAGAGGAGTTGCGTGTACAGTCTGGGATCCCAGGAAGGAAGGAGGCCTCGATACACTCCTCTCTTCATCCAGTCTCTATCCCACCTCCCCTGGCCCTCAGCTTCACTGCGGCTTACACGATGCACCTGATCTCCTGCTACTCACAGGAAGGAACGTGGGGAAGAAGGAGAAGAGCCAGGCTAGAAGCCTGAGCAAGTGAGGATGGTGTGAGGGAGGGTAGATCCTGTCAGGACTGGCCTTTGAAGCCCTGGCCCAGGTGGGGTGGGGGCCAAAAGGACAGTGCATGGTGTGTCTTCACTGTCATTGGGAGGTGGAGATACCACCTGGGGAGGGGTGATCACCAGATGACCTGGGGGATCCCCTTCCCACCCTTTGTCTTTGCCCCAGAGTCACTCCTGTCCCCGCTTCCTGACTTGGTGCTCACACGTACCTCCCTAGGGTCTGTGACCAGGGTCTGGATGAGTTTGAATTTGAAGAATTGAGTTTGTATTTCTAGCACCCTGGGTTTTTGTTTGAGTCAGGGTCTCATTCTGTCACCCAGGCTGGAGTACAGTGGCACGATCATGGCTTACCACAGCCTCCAATTCCTGGGCTCAGGCGATCCTTCAGTCTTAGCCTCCGGAGTAGCTGGGACTACAGGCACACACCACCATGCCCAGCTGATTACTTTTTTTCTTTTTTTTTTTTTTTTTTTTTTTGCAGAGATGAGGTCTTGCTATGTTGCTTAGGCTGGTCTTAAACTCCTGGGCTCAAACTCCTGCCTTGGCCTCCCAAAGTGCTGGGATTACAGGTATGAGTCACCATGCCCAGCCTAAGCACCCTGGATTTTTACATGTTTGGTCTTTTTCTTTTTGTTTGTTTTGTTACCCTCAATTAAAAGAGAGAGAGAGAGAGAGAGAGAGAGAGAGAGAACACGTAGCAAACTCCTACACATCAATAATTTTTTTAAAAACTTAGAAAAAAATAATCAGGCACTTCACAAAAGATACTAGAATGGTCAAAAACACATTAAATTAAGTTTAGCCTAAAGCTGCCTCCTTACATATAAGTTCAGCCTAAAGGTTTCTTCTACATAATGAACTGTAACCCAAGTGGATGTGCAAACACACTAACCTACTCTTGTACCAAGCACTGAATTTCTGCCAATCAAAGGCAGCCAAATGCTCAAAAGGCGATGGCTAAGCAGTAACTGATCCAGCTGTTCCTGTACCTCACCTCTGTTTTCTGTATGTCACTGATGTTTTTCTGTTGATAAGCCTTTAATCATACAGCAGCACTGGAGTCTCTCTGAACTAATTCTGAGGCTTGGGGGCTGCCCCATTCACAAATCATGCTTTGCTTAATTAAACTGTATATTTGTCTAATGTTTTTAACAGTAAGTTACATTAAGTTTAGCCTAAAGCTACCTCCTTACCTATTTTAAGTTCGGCCTAAGGGTTTCTCTGTGACTGTAACCTACTCCTGTGCCAATCAGCGAGTTTTGACTATAAAAAGGCTGCCAACCTTTAAAATTGTGTTCAACTAAGGCAAATGCCAAGCTGTAACCAATCCAGCTGTTTCTGTACCTCATTTCCATTTTCTGTATGTCACTTTCCTTTTTCTTCAGTCGGGAGGCAAGCTGGAGCCTCTGGGACCTTTCTAGTTTGGGGGCTGCCCAATTCATGAATTTTTATTTGCTCAATTGAACTGTTTAATTTAGTCTAAGTTTTTTATTTTAGCAAATATCATTAGCAATTATAAAAACAAATTAAAACAATCAGATGCTACTACACCCTCAACAGAGCAGCTAAAATTTAAAAATACTGACAATGCTAGATATCAGTGAGGATACAGAGCAACAGGAACTCTCATATTGTACTAGTGAGAATGCAAAAATAGTGCCACTACTTTGGGAAACACTGTAACAGTTTCTGAGTTGAATGTGTGTCTACCTTCAGATCCAGTAACTCCACTACTTCTAAGAGAAACAAAAGCTATATCCACACAAAGACTTGTACAAGAATATTCAGAGCAGCATAAGCATAAAGGCAAAAACTGTAAACCACTCAAATATCCATCAGGTGTGGTATGTTTATACAATGTATCGGATTATCTGAATGAATGGCTCTCAAAAACATTGTTTCAAACAGGAATCCGGTCAAACACAAAAGAATATATTCGTATGATTTCACTTACATTATGTTTGAAACCAAAGTCAGTTGGGAGAGATGGCAGAATAGTGGTCACCTCTGTCAGAGAAGGGACAGTGTAACAGGGAACATTCACCAGGGAATTTTCTGGGGCACTTAGAAATGCTATCTTAATCTGGGCAGTGGCCATAAGTGTATACATATGTAAAAAGTCACTAATCAGTACTCAAAGTTTATGCATTGTACTGTGTGTAAATCTTACCTCAATAAAGTACTAAAAAGAGGAGGAAGCGCTACCTTTGGAAGGGGCAGGCAGTTAACATTTCTAGAACAGCCGCTGGCTGGTGAACGGTGCCACTCCACACACTGAGGAGCACAAAGTAACACACTCCATCCTAGCTTTTATTGATTTGAATAAAACACAGGAGCCAGAGAAAACACTAACAAAGCCATTTTCTGCTAAAAATTCCTTGCTGAAACTGCAGAACCTGGACTGCCCAGATGCCCTGACATCTGAGCCAACGCTGAGCTCAGTGCTTTACAATCACTGTCTCATACCCCAACAACCCCAAGGGATGGGCCACACCCACACTTTAAGATTTGAGTAAAAAAAACCACTTTCCTCACGATGAGAGAAAGCGTACTCATTCGTGTAGGACATTAGGACGCTCTGCACTTCAAAGACATCAGGCAGATGTCTGTAGAATGAACGAGGGGGGAAACGCTAATTACTGAACGACTGACACCCAGACAAGTCCTGAGCCTCTCTCTAAAGGCGACGTCGACAGGCAGGGGCAGTCCTTCTAAGTCAGTAATAACCTGCTCACCTTCTCTTCTTTCCTTAAAACACAAGGCCTGTAACTCTTTTACCAAAGCCCACGAGTCCAAACTAAGGGGGCAAAAAACAATCATTTACGCCAAGGACCAGCACCCACCAGAGCACGCGAAGATAGCACCCGCCCCTCCCTGCCCTGCGCATGCGTCTCCGCTCGGCTCGGCCCCGCCCGTCACTGCGCAAGCGTCCCCGCTCGGCCCCGCCCCGCCCGCCAGTCACGGAGCAGGCATCCCCTGCTCGCCCCCGCCCCGCCCAGCTCCGCGCTCGCGCAGGCGCAGGCGCGGACCGAGCGAGCCACGGCGTACCTGTGCAAAGCTGGGGGTGGACACTTTTTTCTTCTTACTGGCGCCATAGCTCCCTCCGCTGCTGCTGTTGTGGGAAGGGCTGGCCGGCCTCTTCTTGCTGCTCCGGATTATCCCGGGAGTGGAAGTGGTGGCCACAATTGGAATTTGAGCCGCCATCGCACCCCGAGTCTTCCTCCAGCTACCCTCCACCCCCTTGCTCAGTGATGGCCCTGTAACTTCCGTCTCCCGGTTACTTCCGCCTTGATGCCTGAAAACCCGGCCTGGATTTGCAAGGCTTTCGCTAACTTCTCTCGGTGGGATCTAAAAGGCGGAGCTCGGATCCGCCTGTTCCGTCGGGCCGGGAACAGGGGGCGGTGTCCTGCACTCTGAGCCTGTGCCTTGTGGCACGTGCTTGGAAGTTCCCAGTGGTGGGGAAAGAGAACATCTTGCGATCTTTTAAAATAACTACTTTTGGTTGTTTTTGTTCTAGTTTTATTTTTGAGACGGAGTCTCACTGTCGCCCAAGCTGGAGTGCAGTGACACGCGCTCACGGCCACCGCACCTCGACCTGCTGGGCTCAGGCAATCCTTCCGCCCCAGCCTTCCAAGTAGCCGGAACCACAGGCACGTGCCACCACTTTCCTTTTTTTTTTTTTTTAATTTATTGTAGAGACAAGCGATCTCGCCAATTTGACCAGGCTGGTCTCAAGTCCCTGGGTTCAGGCAGTCCTCCCGCCTCGGCCTCCCAAAGTGCTGAGATTACCGGCTGAGCCTGTAATCCGCGTCTGACCGCGGTTATCAATTTTTAACAGGTTGACCAGGCTGGTCTCAAACGGGTTCGCGGCCAGCCTGGGCAACTTGGTGAGACCTCATCTCTACAATAAGTCACAAAAATTAGCCAGGCATGGTGGCGTGCTTCTGTAATTCCAGCTACTTGGAAGGCTGAGGCGGAAGGATCGCCGGAACCCAGCGGGTGGAGGCTGTGGTGGCTGAGAGCGTGCCACTGCACTCCGGTCTGGGCGACAGAGTGAGACTCCGACTCAAAAAAAAATATTGATAAATCGCGTTGTCTTTTCTTACGTTAAGTCAGAGTGATCACTTTTTATGTCTGTAAGAGTAAAGTTAGGGTCATTCTCAGTGGACTAGACAGACCGCCAAGTTTCTCTTTGGCCCTGCCTTACACACGGGAGAAGTTTGTATATAAACAGTGCCCAAATGGACTCGAAGTTTCTTTATCTTTTAGGAGTCACGAGCCCCTTTGATCATGGAAGCTATGCCTTCCTCCTGACCTCTCCTTCCACCAACAACATTTTATATACAGATTTCAGGGAGGTTACAGAACTGCTAAGACCTACTTATGAACCTCAGTGCCCCTCCCCTGTTTTTTGCCTTTTTCTAGTCTATATCTCTTCAGAACCTCTATGACATGCAACTAAGTGGTTTATCATTGGGTTGTTGATCTTTGATGGCTCTTGCTAGAATGTAATCTCTGTGAGGCAGGGGTCAGTTATGTCTTGTTCATGTATCTGTCCCCAGTCACAGTACCTTGCATGTCATTTGTACATTATATGTATTTTTGAAAATAAGTAATTAATACATGAATAAACTCCCTGCAGTGACTAGTTAGAAGCTGCTGTGTTTTTAACTATGCTTTATTACAGGAAAGTGGCATATATGAATCTGGATATTTGAAAGAAATAAGTTACAGAATGACTTAGAGGGAAAAGGAAAGAGAGTACATGCATGTTGAGCAGTTAGGGAAACTAATAATTCTGTTACTGAGAAAAGAATAAACCTACCAGAGTTGAAGTGTTCTCTACTACACCCCATCTCCACCCCATCCTCACTTAGAGTTTTTTTCCATCGTTCTTATCTCAAGGATTCACACCTCCAATCAGCCAGTTACCTAAGCAAACCCTTTCTAATGTCCCATCCTCCTTTATTCCTCACCCCCTCAGCTCACTTTATTCCTTCATTGCTCCTGCCCTGATGAATCTATATCCCGGGTCTGCGTCCCTGCCACTGCCTTCAGGTGTAGGTTTGGGCCTTGATTTTTTCCTAATCCATCCCTAACCCCAGACTGTCCACCAGTTGCTAGAATGGGCTTTCTAAATACAAATCTAATCACGCCACTTACATTCTTTGAGGCCCTTTTACCTTCAGGGTAACATCCAAAGAACTTTTAAGCTTGGTATATAAAGTCCTTAATAATTGGGCTCTGCCCTCTGCTCTGCCTTCATTCCTCGCGCTTAATTCCTTGTGTTTCAGCCAGGGATTAACTCTGTTTCCTGGAGCATATATTGTTCCTAACTCATCATACTTGTGTTTCCATTATTTCCTTTCCTAGGAAGGCTTAGCTCCTTGCCTGGTTACTGTCCATTTTGCTCAGTTCAGATTCTACTTCCAATGAAAAGCTCTGCCATCTGATCAACCTTCCCTTTCCCCTTCCCCATCCTCTTGTGCAGGTGAGCATGGGGAGTTCTGCTGGGCTGCTTCCTGTAATCCCTTAGTAAATGTTTATTGAGTTCAAACACCAGTTCTCTAATTTTAAGGAGTCAGACAAGTGATGCACCGCCATCTGGCTTCCTGTTACTAAATTCGGTCCTGATCTTGTCTGATTCCTTTCCTTCTGAAATTCTGCCTTTGGCATCTGAAACACCACCATCATTTTGTTTTTCTCTTTCCTAGCTCCTGACCATCTCTTAGACAGTTATTCTCTTTTATCAAATGGTTTCTAATGCTACTACAGATTTTTCAAAATACATATTATGTAGTTACATCTCCCTGAAGATACATATTTAAAAACTTCCCAGGTGATTCTAAGGATTCTCCAGGTTTGACACCAGGCTCTTTCAGCTCAGTCTTTTCACACTGAGAGTTTCTTGGTCCAAGACTCACTGCCCTTCTTAGTCTATACTCTCCCCAGCCATTGCACAGACTCTTGGGTGTCACCATCTAAATGCAGATCACTCTCAGATTTGCATCCCTTATCTGGCTCCTTCTCCAAAGATGCATACCCAGATACAAAATTTCCCACCCAGATATAAACACAGATGCTTACAGGCATCTTGCACTCAGCATGGCAGAAACAGAACTCATCCTCTCTGCTCCCCTAAAACGTGTCCCTCCATTATTTCTTATCGGCAAATGCCACAATTATCCACCAGTTGTTCAAAGACCTGGGAGTCAGTGGCCAGGCTCAGTGGCTCAGCCTGTAATCCCAGCACTTTGGGAGGCCCAGGCAAGTGGATTGTCTGAGCCCATGGGTTTGAGACCAGCCCGGGCAACTTGGGGTGACCTGGTCTCTACAATAAATCAAAAATTAGCCGGGCGTGGTAGTGCACTCCTGTACTTGGAAGACTGAGGCAGAACGATTGCTGGAGCCCAGCAAGTCGACTCTGGGGTGGCCGTGAGTGTGCCACTGTACTCCAGCCTGGGCAATGGAGTGAGACTCCAACTTAAAAAAAAAAAAAGGCCTGGGAGTCATGCTTGACTCCTCCCCTTCATCCGCCTTCACACCATATCCCCATTCCAGCCACTATCATCACTCTCTTGGACTAGTACCCTGCCTTTGGTCCCTCCAACCCAGTCATGTGCATGCAGAGGATCTCTTTGAAGATACAAATGTACATTTTTCAGATCATATGCCCTACCTGAAACCCTTCAGTGGCTTCCCATGGTCCCTAGAATGAAGCCCACTGTCCATACGTGGTTCCCAAGGCCTTCAGAGCAGGGCCATCTCTCCAGCCTTGCCTCTGCACTCCTGACCTCCTCCCTCAGGTGCTGACACACACTGCCCTTCCTGCCCGGAAGCTGCACTTCTCCCAGTACCACTATCCTCCGTTCTCACTAACTTCCGCACATCCTTCCTGTCTTGGCTGACATGCTATTTTTTCAGTGTTTCCTACCCCTCTAGTCTGGTTCCATGTTTCCATCAGTCTCAGTCATCCAATACCTATCAATACCTATTGATTACTTCTTTTTTTCTTTTTTAGAGGTGAGCTCTTGTCATGTTATCAGGGGTAGACGAACTCCTGGGCTCAAGGGATCCTTCTGCTTCAGCCTCCAAGAGGCTGGGATATAGGCATGTACCATTGCACCCAGCTTATTGATTGTTTTTGTATGCTAATTTATGAGGCTGGAGACAAGGACAAACAAAACAAAATAGACCCTGTTCTCAGGGAGCCCCCCAGTCTAGTAGGGAAGGAGAGACGTTATATTTATCTTCTCAGCTGAATTTAAGCTTCCTGTGGGCAGTTGCCAGAGCCCTTAGGGGCCAAGAAGCAGAGCATCAGCAGATGAGAGCCACAAGGAGAGTGAAAGGAATCCTGGCGGGCACCACACAAGGGAACACAGCTTTGGGTGAGGGAGAAGTCTGTCCCAGATGTAATGTAGCAGCACCAGGCACCGCCCAGTATTGGAACACCCTATACTTGCTGCGTGTGTCACTCATGGCTTTCCATATCCATTGGTAAAGATAAATGAACACTTATTGAAAGAACTCAGGCGCCAGCGACAACTCCACACCCGTTAAAGACCAAGAGATTTATTTATTTATTTATATATTTTTTTTGAGTTGGAGTCTCACTCTGTTGCCCAGACTGGAGTGCAGTGGCCGCTCCCGGCCACTGCAGCCTCGACCTGCTGGGCTCCGGCAATCCTTCCGCCTCAGCCTTCCAAGTAGCTAGAATTACAGGCATGCGCTACCACGCCCGGCTGATTTTTTGATTTATTGTAGAGATGAAGTCTCACTGCCCAGGTGGGTCTCGAACCCGCGGGCTCTATCCATCCACTCACCTCAGCCTCCCAAAGGCGCGGGATTACAGGCTGAGCCACCAAGCCGGCTCCAAGAGATTTATTAAAGCACCGGCGGCTACAGGGAAAAAAGGAAAAGGGTCTGTAACTGCAGGGTAGGGGAGGGAGAGAGAGAGAGAGCCCGCGAGAGAGGGCTGTATTTATGGGTTTGGGAGGGACTGGCCAGTGCCGTGCTTGGGTCTGGCAAGGGCTGGCCAGTGCCATGTTTGGGTCTTATTGGAGGGGGCTATGAGGTAGTATTCCTATAGGGAGAAATTGTTTGAGCACAGGTTTAAACTTCCCGCACGCATGAAACGGTGTGGGGGGAAGCTGGAGCTTAGGGCCTTTGTTGTCTTTGTTTGGTTCTATTTAGTGTTTAGTGCCATCTCAGGAGACACCCTTCTGACTGTTCCCTGCGCCCTTCACTTATGACCCAAGTTCTGTAGTTTTATGTGTGGAGACAGGGCCTGGGTCTCCCCTAGGTTCCCTCCCCAGTTCTTCCTGAGACCTTGCAGGGGGAGCCTCACCTCTGCTGCAGTGTGAACCCTTTCCTGCACTCCTCTTCAGCCTCCCTGCTGGCGCCTGCAGCTCCTCTGTCTCTCACCCATGCCATGCTTTCTTTGGCAAAGGCTGCTGGGGCCTCTCCCAGGATGCTGCGGCCCTTATTGAATCTTCCAGTTCAATAACCTCAGCCAGAGTCTTGATCCCAGTGGAGACTCAATGTTTAAGATGAACAATGTGCTTGCTAAGCTACCCCATATCATTTGAGACATAGAGGGCCTAGTTTATTGTCTGTCAAATGTCTCAGGAAACATGGTGGATATTTGAGCTCATGCTGCTCATCTTCCCGTGATACCTCGTGTGAAGAATGCTAGTCATACTCACTGTATAGAATGTGGCTGTTCTAGTTGACGTGGGACTCCTTGGTGGAGAGAAGAAACCTTGAAGCTGCTCCAGACCCTCAAAATCCCCAAGTCACAGCCATCGAAAGAGGCAGCAGTGTGTCCTCCCTTTTCTCAATTATGGGAATATGCCGCTGAAAACAAACCCACTGTCTTGAGAAGAAGGTGGAAAACCTCAGGTTAGCTGCAGGTCTCTCAGGACTGAGGGTAGCACTTGCTCTTGGGATACCATCTCTGAGGAACCTTCTTGAAGTATCCTGTGTTTCCTCCATCACAGACGAGTCAGTCCTGTAGTAAGGGCATGTAGGTCACGGGCTCATTTGGGCAGAGACAGTTTCTATTTGTCACTGTTTTCAGAGCATTGCAGATCCTCAGTGACAATCTGCAGAATGCCTCATTATTTAAACAATTGATGAGAGGGCGAAAAGCCAAAAATGGATAATTGAGTCACAGCCACAGCCATTTTAACTGTTTTGCCATGCTTTCTCAGAAGCACACCGATTTCCAAGGGTGTGATTTCCTGACAATTACTTCTAACTCCCAGCAAGTTCCTCCCCACTGATAATCTAAGCACTTGCCCTCCAGCTGAGAAAGTCAGGGCTAACTCAATCTATGGTAATCAGCCTCTGCAACTGACTACCTGACCACCTGGAGGCATGAGACCCACCAGGCCACCTGGAGACACCAAAAAGATGTTATCAACACCCAAGAATGCAGCTGCTGAAGTCATTATTAGTCTTTTTTACTTCCTTGAGCAGATCTTAAATACCCTCACTCTCCATGTTGGTTGCCATACTTGCCTATGGGCGTCCGGCCCTTTTCTGTCTGTGGAGCAGGATAATAATCTTTTCTTTTCTGCCTACTCTGTGCAGTTCTTTGCCATTCCAGTGACCCTGGCTGACTGACCTAATAATCAGTATCTGGAAGGAGAGAGTTCAGGCAAATGGGGGCTGGACAGAGGCCTTTGCTCACTTAGTTACTTGTTATTTCTCATCTGACAGATGCATGGAAATATGTAAAGGCTGAAAGAGAGCGATTGAAAATAGGCCCAAACCTGGCATTTGCAGGGTCCAGGAAAAAAATACACATGGAGGCCCACCCACCATATGCCTCAGCATTTATGTATGAATCAAGTTAATACAATATGTTCTACCCTTCTGAAAGGGTTTAGTCTTTTTGCCTCAGCGTAACCATTAGAAATCATTCAGACATTCTATTGCAAAAAAAACGACAGCCTATCCCATCCCCTCTAGACAAATCTCCATTAGATGCAAGACCAGGACAGCCTAACCTTTTGATTCATGGTTTAGCATAAAAATCTCTAGTAAACTTTTAGGTTCCTTGTCAAGGCCGAAGATCAAAGATCACCCTTTGGCAGGCCAAAGTCATAAAAGTAATAACACAACCACCTTTGGTCAATAAATTTGTGAGTTGCAAATGTCTGAGTTTGTGAATTGCAAATGTCTAATAAGTCTCTTGCAGGAAACCCCCTCAGGGTTAACCTAATCAGCCGTTTGTGACCTATAAACCCCACCATGGCAGCAATCATGTGACTAACTGACATCAGTACCTGTGCTTGCCTGCTCCTTCGTGATGACTGGAGCACACCACCCAATCACCTTAATGATCTTCCCCCATCTAGGGGAATGATTAAAAGGACTCAACCACAAGCAACCAGCAGCCATTGCCTTGCTAGGCCATGGTATGGCCATGTGCCCTTTGAGCCATGGCTGTCGCCATGCTTCCTGGCTTTGGTCCCCCTCCCCCACCTTGGGGAAGTGAATCTTCACTCTTCCTTCTCTTTCTCTCTTTAATTTACTTTCTTTTTTTTTTTTTTAAGTTGGAGTCTCACTCTGTCGCCCAGACTGGAGTGCAGTGGCCACTTCCAGCCACCGCAGCCTCGACCTGCTGGGCTCCAGCGATCCTTCCACCTCAGCCTTCCAAGTAGCTGGAACTAGCTACTAGCTGGGTGTGGTAGCGCGTGCTACCACACCCAGCTAATTTTTTTGATTTGTTGTAGAAATGAGGTCTTGTCAAGTTGCCCAGGCAGGTCTTGAACCCGCAGGCTCAGGCAATCCACTCACCTCGGCCTCCCAAAGTGCTGAGATTATAGGTTGAGCCACCAAGCCCGGCCTAATTTACTTTTAAATAAACTTTTCTTTTTTTTGCTTGCCTCTTTGTGTGCTGCAATTCTTTGCATTTACTCGGATCTCTGGGTTACTGATGCTGTGCCTCCCCTCCCCTCCTCTTTCTATCCATCCATCCACCCTCACCCTATCTGTACCCTAACACCTTCTATCTTAGTGAATGTATCTTCATAACTCAGAAGGCCAGAGTTGGACTTAGGAAGTTCAGAGCCCTTGGAGTTCTGCAAGGAATAGAGTGGAGTAGGGAGAGCTGTCCCTACCCTGAGCCCCCCTTTCACCACCTACTCTTCGGGGCATCACAAGGGGACACGTGGAATCCCCAACCCACACATCCAGGCTTCATCCATCCTCTCCTCCAGCTCCATGCACAGCCTCCTCTTGACCTTCCCTTGGCCTTTTGGGTATACACATCGAGCCCAGGCACAAGGTCCACAGAGGCACTGCCAGGGAGCCCGGGGCCATCTGAGCAGGAGATCCTGGGATTCCCAGGACTCAGAATATGTTCTACAAGGGAGAGAGCTGTGGACCTGGGTGGGTACATTTCTCTGTCCCCATAGGCTCCTTGCTCAGTGAAAAAAGCAGACAGGCCAGAGAGTCATCCAGAACCAGTGCTCCAAGCCCTGGGTCTGCAAACACCAGATGAGCAGGAGTGAGAGGCAGGGAGCTGCAGCCTTCCTTAAGGGCTGGAGTGGGGGAGGGAAACGCAGGCCCAGGTGGAAAGCCAGTCAAGGAGGCAGAAGTTGATGTGATTTCCTTCTCTTAGCCTGGGTTTTCTTGGTGACGGGGGAGGTAGCAGGTAGCTGCATTCTAGAAGGAGGAAGCGTGGGAGGATTGGAGGAGGTTGGGGAGGGCTGTAGGAAGATTTGGAGAAGCCACCCTATGAAGGTACCATTAGAGAGAGGCACCTGTGAGAAGCTTCCTGGCTGTGCCCAGTGGAAAGTATGCCTGGGCAGGTTGGGCACACGTTCGGAAGCACCCTTTCAAGTTCAGAAGCACCCTTTACAGCTACTACGATGTGAATGGCAACCCTCGAGTCGGACATCGCACCTCTTGCACAAATGCCCCACGCGGTCTCCTCTCGGAGTTTTTACCTCAGTGGGTAATATTGCTTTGCAGTCTGAAGGATAGAAAATAGTCTTAAGGGCCGTTGTGCTTACTTGAACTACTTCTTAAATCTGCCTGGTGAATAAACACCAATTTAGCATTACAAAGATGACCCCAAAAAGGCTGACAAAGGACTTCCCAAATAGTGGGGCTCTCACCTTCCATTGTGAGAGGCAGGATCTTGCTCCCAGGATGGTGTTTTTCTTGCCTTTGTTACTCATCCCTGTGAATCCCTTTCTGGGCATTGGTCCTTCCCTCCTGTCTTACGGGAGGCCCCACCCATTACTTAAAATGAATTATTATTTTAACATTTACTCTTTGTGCATGCCATAGAGAAAGAAAACAATTATAATTACTATAATTCTCCCATCTGTGTGATTCTGTCCCTATTTTGCTCTCCCAAAACCCCAAATTTGCTAATCCCAGGCTGTGGCAACACCTGCCTTCTTAAATTGTCAGCCTGCTTCCAGGCTTTCCCTGCTCTTTCATGGCTTCTAAGTCTGCAACTATGCAGCTTGCTTTTGTTTGTTTTTATTCACATGTGACAATTTGCTTCTGGCAACTGAGCATTGAGATAGTACCGGAGAAGACTGTCCCCTATCCAATAGCTTTGGGGACAGTTGGTTATGGAAGAAAACAATGATGATCTGGAAACTCAGGGGTGTTCATTTTCTGAGCCCACGAAGCAATCCCCAAAGACTCTGAGAAACTGAAGCAATCCCTAAAGCCTGAGAAACTGTCCTGGGTATCCCTTACTCAGCCCTCGCAAGACATTGCTGGTCCTGCCCGGAACTAGGTGAGCCAACCCATCTTGTTCTCAGAGTGTGACCCAGCCTTGGAGATAGGGGAAGGGCCAGCAGAGGACATGGCCGAAGGAGGGAGTTCTAGACAGAGCAACCGTGTGAGGCCGGGCTGTCACTGGTCTTCCTCTGGAGAGAACCCAGAGAAAAGGGGGACAAAGAAATCCCCACCCCCACCTAGTCCAAGGAAGGCGGCCATTATCTGGAAGAGCAAGAGATACACCATGTTTATGGGTTTTTTTTTTAGTAAACCACTCATTCTATTTTTTTAAATTTTATTTTAGAGATGTGGGGTACAATTCAGGATTAGGTATACAAATGGTCATTGTACAGGGAAAGTCTGGGTCTGACTTTCATTCCCACTTCACCTGGTTTGAGATCAGGCACGCTTATTGATGAAGTGTGCCCCCTCCCCCCTCTCTTCTCCCCTCCAGCAGTGTCCTGCTGCTGCCAATCCCTTTCTTATAGTATTATGGTAAATGTTCAGGGACTGCTTATGATGAGAACACGTGACACTCAGTTTTTTGTTTCTGTGATAGCTCACTGAGTATAGTAGACTCTAAATACGTCCAAGTTGCTGCCAAGTTCATAATTTTGTCCATCTTTATAGCCGCCTAATATTCTGTCATGTATATGTACCACTTTTTTTTAATCCAGTCTACTTTTTTTTTTTTTGAGTTGGAGTCTCACTCTGTCGCCCAGACTGGAGTGCAGTGGCCGCTCCCGGCCACCGCAGCCTCGACCTGCTGGGCTCTGGCGATCCTTCCGCCTCAGCCTTCCCAGTAGCCGGAATTACAGGCATGCACTACCATGCCCGGCTAATTTTTGATTTATTGTAGAGATGAGGTCTCGCTGCCCAGGCGGGTCTCGAACCCTCGGGCTCAGGCAATCCATTCACCTCAGCCTCCCAAAGGCGCGGGATTACAGGCTGAGCCACCGAGCCCGGCTCAGTCTACTTTCAATGGTCAGCATGGTCGGTTCCATGTTTTTGCTATTGTGAATAGTGCTGCAGTAAACATGTGTGCACAGGTATCTTTTTTCACTGATTCTATAAACACTCAAACTACTTAGGATGTCTTGTGACCTGTCTCTTTATCTCTTCTTTTTATTGCTCATACTGGGGCTCCTGAATGTTGAGTGGGTTCTAACCCAGTCTAGCTGCCCTGCCCTCCATCGCAGCTCTCTTGGGGCTCTTGGAGAGCTGTGCCCCACCCCCAGCCTGGCTCAGCTTCAGCCTGGGCCCTTTTGATCCCAATCCCTGGACTTGTGTGTGGAGTGGCTTGTGGCCTCTTGCCTTACCCTTTCAAGACTCCCTGCCTAGGAAGCTCTGAAAAGTTCTATCTGGTTCCCCGCCTGCTTGTTAAGGATCTGAGCTTTTAAAAAGGATTGGGGATTGTCGGTGTGAACTGAACGTGTTTTTGTACTCTGCTCTAATATGAGGGGGACCTAAAAACCCCAGAATTTATTTATTTAAAGCGTGTGCATTTATTCTTACGTGTTTAAACTTCAGTCATCTTCAGAGTACAATACACCTATAGAGATGCTTTTTACACTGCTGAAAACAGTTTTTGAACATGTTGATTTTTATGCCTTTGAATGCTTCTGCTGTTTTTTGTTTCACCTCTTCCATATCGGCAAAACGTTTCTCTTTGAGGACTTTTTTCATCTGGGGAAGCAAAAAAAATAGTTGATTGGGGCAAGACTGGGTGAATAGGAAGAGTGGGGTATGGGGGTTATGCCATTTTCGGTCAAAAACTGCTGAATACTCAGCAGGTGCACTCATAAATCATCCATCATGAAATGGGCAAACATGTTGAAAGAATCTCCAAAAGAAATTCAACACAGCTGAATGCAGCCTCTCACAACAACACTCGCTGGTGTACTGATGCTGATGGGTTCCTAGAACACTTCCCTAGTAGGGGAAGCCTGTACTACAAGGGGTCCATCCTCCAAAAGATAATTCCAGTTTTCTTAGGGCTTCCTTATACAAGGAAGTCCCCGTTAGCAGGTGGATAAGGAATTTTATTTATTTACTTATTTATTTATTTAGAATTAGAGTCTCACTCTGTCGCCCAAGCTAGAGTGCTCACAGCCACCACAGCCTTGACCTGCTGGGCTCAGGTGATCCTTCTGCCTCAGCCTTCCAAGTAGCTGGAGCTACAGGTATTCACCACCATGCCTGGTTAATTTTTTTATTTATTGTAGAGATGAGGTCTTACCAAGTTGCCCGGGTTGGTCTTGAACCTGTGAGCTCAGGCAATCTTCTTGCCTCAGCCTCCCAAAGTGCTGGGATTACAGGCATGAGCCACTGTGCCCGGAGTGGAACCTATTTTAAAATATCAAGTACTGAGTCACCACCCCTGGTTCCTCACTGTAAATTACTTTTGTCAGATCATTTTCTTCTGAACCAGAAGTCTTTAGAATGTTGAAAGCTTCTGAAGTTTGGCAGACAGAAAGAAGGGGACCTGCCAACAGACTTGACCCAGGGCTCTGGTGTCACCTCTCTTCCTCCCACTAACCATTTTGTACCTCACCTTTGCCCTGCCTGAGAGAAGAGACACAGCCCAAGATGGCTACCCACACAGCATGCTCCAGTGCTTGGTCCTGCTACAACTGAGCAGGTGTCAGTCTACAACTCCAGCCTGATCCCCAGGCCCTCCTAGAGCATCTTGTCTTGACCTTGTTCCTCAAATCCCAAACCCTCAAAGCTTCCTGTTGCATTCTCAGTGGGTTGCATTGCTTCCCTCATCACTCAACATGAAGGTAGCACACCAGATGTTGGAATGGCGCTTTACAGTCTGCAAGCACGTTCACACGTGCACTTACCCCACTTAATCCTCACAACAAATCTGCCAGTGGGTTGCTATTATGCCCATCCCACCACTTAAGAAAATGAGATTCCAAGAGGCTAAAGGCTGTTTTAGGGTCACATACCCACACAGTGACCACACTGGTTTGCATCAGCCACCAATGGCCCATTGTGTGCTGGACAGCATCGGAGGCAGTCCCGGAGGCCCTGGCTGCTCTTCCCAGTGCCAGGCCTGAACCAAGCAAAACTTTGCTCCTTCTTTCTTGCTTACTGCAGTGGTCAGAATGTTGAACAGAAGTGATGAGCACAGATACCCCTATCTCCTTCTGATCTTAGAGGAAAAGCTTTCAACTTTGTATTATCACACCTGATATATGATGTTAGCTGTGGGTGCTTTGTAGATATTCTTTATCATGTTGAGGAAGTTCCCTTCTATTCCTAGTTTGCTGAGAGTTTTTCATCATGAATGGAGGTTGGATTTCATCAGATGTTTATTTCCCATTTATTAAGGATATCATATATTTTTCTTTTTTAGTCTGCTAATATGGAAGATTAGGTTGGTTTTTTAAATGTTAAACCAATTCCAAATTCCTGGATTAAAATTCCACTTGTTTATAATGTATTATCCTTGTAATATTGGATTGGATTTGCTAAAATTTTGTCAAGAATTTTTGCACATTGATAACCAAACCAAGTAAAGATCCAACAAAGAAAGAGAACTACAGGCCTATATCTTTGATGAACATAGGTGCTAAAATTTTCAACAAGATCCTAGCAAACTGGATCCAACAATGCATCTCAAAAATCATCCACCACGATCGTGTAGGCTTCATCCTCAGGATACAGGGCTGGTTTAACATTCGCAAGACTATAAACATAATTAAATACATCAACAGATGTAAAAACAAAAGCCACATGATTATATCATTAGATGCGGAAAAAGTTTTTGATAAAATCCAGCACCCTTTTTGATTAAAATCCTCTAACATCTAGACACAGATGGAACAAACCTCAAAATAGTATGAACCATCTATGAGAAACCCACAGCCAGCATACTGCTAAACAGACAGAAACTGGAACTATTTCCCCTGAAAACCGAAACACGACAAGGATGCCCACTCTCACCCCTCCTCTTCACCATAGTTTTGGAAGTCCTAACTAGAGCAATCAGACAAGAGAAGGAGATCAAGGGGATCCAAATAGGAAAAGAGGAAGTCAAGTTATCCCTCTTTCTAGATGACATGATTCTATACCTCGAAAACCCAAGAGAATCTGTCAAAAACCTCCTTGCACTGATAAAGGACTTTGGCAAAGTCTCAGGGTATAAAATCAATATGCAAAAGACAGTCGCATTTTTATACACCAACAATAAACCAACAGAAACCATAATAAAAAGCACAATCCCATTCACAATAGCCAGAAAAAAAATGAAATACCTTGGCATTTTCCTAACCAGAAACATGAAAGACCGTTACAACAAAAACTACAAAACACTGCTCAAAGAAATCAAAGATGACACAAACAAATGGAAAAATATTCCATGCTAATGGGTTGGAAGAATCAACATTGTTAAGATGTCCATGGCTTAGCCTGTAATCACAGGACTTTGGGAGGCCGAGATGAGTGAATTGACTAAGTCCACGGGTTCAAGACCAGCACAGGCAACTTCATGAGACCTCGTCTCTACAATAAATCAAAAAATTAAGCTGGGCTCGATGGCTCAGCCTGTAATCCCGCGCCTTTGGGAGGCTGAAGTGAGTGGATTGCCTGAGCCCGTGGGTTCGAGACCCGCCTGGGCAGCGACACCTCATCTCTACAATAAATCAAAAAATCAGCCAGGCCTGGTAGTGCATGCCTGTAATTCTGGCTACTTGGAAGGCTGAGGTGGAAGGATCGCTGCAGCCCAGCAGGTCGAGGCTGCGGTGGCCAGGAGCGGCCACCGCACTCCAGTCTGGGCGACAGAGTGAGACTCCAACTCAAAAAAAAAAAAAATTAACCAGGCGTGGTAGACCACGCCTGTAGTCCCAACTACTTGGAAAGCTAAGGTAGAAGGATTGCCAGAGCACAGCATGTCAATGCTGGGGTGGCCATGAGTGTGCCACTGCACCTCAGCCTGGGTGACAGAGTGAGAGTCCAACTCAAAAGAAGAAACAACAACAAAAACAAAAAGATAGACAAGTGGGACCTCATCAAACTCACAAGCTTCTGCAAAACCAAAGAAACCATCAAGAGAGCAGGGAGACAGCCCACAGACTGAAAAAAAAAATTTGCCAACTGTATGTCTGACAAAGGCCAAACATCTAGGATCTCCAAGGAACTGAAATGTGCTGGAAAGAAAAAAACACACTGAACACTGCTGGTGGGAATGCAAACTAGTGCAACCTTTTTGGAAGACAGTGTGGTGATTTTTGAGAGAACTAGAAATTGACCTTCCATATGACCCACAATCCCCCTATTGGGGATATACCTGGAAGAACTCAAATCATTCTGCAAAAAAGATACCTGCACACGTATGTTTGTTGCAGCTCTATTCACAATAGCAAAAACATGGACCCAACCATGCTGCCCATCCAAGCTGGACTAGATTAAAAAAATGTGGTACATATACACAATGGAATATTATGCAGTCATAAAGAAGGACAAACATATGGACTTCACAGCAACTTGGATGGATTTAGAGTCGATCATACTCAGTGATCTATCACAGAAACAAAGAACAGAGTACCATATGTTCTCACTCATAAGTGGACCTTGAACAATTATCATAATACTATAAGAAAGAGATTGGCAGTGGTGGAAAACTGTGGGGTAGGAGCAGGGGGTGGGATTGGCAGCTGAGAGAAACTGCTAGGGGAGGGAGGAGCATACCTCATCAACAAGGGTACCTGCATAATCAACGTTTGTATACCTAACCCTGAATTGTACCCCACGTCT